>NW_017677216.1:0-32937 GCF_001879085.1 Nicotiana attenuata
TGATCGTTGATGATACTAGTGCCATGATCAATGTGGAGGACCCTCTAGAAGCGGTATTGTTGAACCTTGATGTCAATGAGGATGAAAGAAGGGTGGAGTGTGTCAATGCTTTACATTGTATGGGGTCTTACTCTTATGAGCCCCGTAAGCTCTCTCTGGATCTTGAGAATAGAAAAACTCCCCCAATAAAGCCCTCAATCGAGAAACCTCCCGTGTTGGAGTTGAAGCCTTTGCCTCCACACCTCAAGTATAAATTCTTAGGCCTTAGTTCAACTTTGCCAGTTATTCTTTCCTCTTGTCTTACTAACATGCAGGTAGATGCCACATTGGTGGTGCTCCGAAAATGGAAGAAGGAAATTGGATGGACCCTAGCTGATATTCGGGGAATAAGCCCCGCCTTTTGCATGCACAAGATTATACTTGAAGAAGATGCCAAGCCCTCCGTGGAACATCAAAGGAGGTTGAACGAGGCTATGCAAGAGGTTGTCAAAAAGGAGGTGACCAAGTGGCTTGATGCAGGGGTTGTGTACCCCATCTCGGAGAGTTCTTGGACTTCTCCGGTGCAATGTGTGCCGAAGAAGGGTGGTATGACCGTGGTTACCAATGAGCAAAACGAGTTGATTCCAACCAGGACTGTCACCAGATGGCGGGTATGCATGGACTACCGCAAGCTGAATAAAGTGACCCGAAAGGATCATTTTCCATTGCCCTTTCTTGACCAAATGCTAGATAGACTTGCTGGGCGTGCCTTCTACTATTTTCTGGATGGGTACTCAGGTTACAACCAGATATTGATTGCTCCGGAAGATCAGGAGAAAACCACATTCACATGCCCGTACGAGACCTTTGCATTTTCCAGGATGCCTTTCGGTTTGTGTAATGCACCGGCCACTTTCCAGCGGTGCATGATGGCTATATTTATCGACATGGTAGAGGATATCTTGGAAGTGTTCATGGATGATTTCAGTGTTGTGGGTGACTCTTTTGATGAGTGTTTGAAGAATCTTGACAAAGTGTTGGCTCGGTGTGAAGAGACAAATCTTGTGCTCAACTGGGAAAAATGCCACTTCATGGTCGAGGAGGGCATTGTCCTTGGCCATAAGATCTCAAAGAAAGGAATAGAGGTGGACAAGGCTAAGATCGAAGTGATTTCAAGGCTTCCTCCTCCTACTTCAGTCAAGGGGGTTAGGAGTTTTCTTGGGCATGCGGGTTTCTACCGAAGATTCATCAAAGACTTTTCTAAGGTAGTGAATCCGTTGTGCAAACTATTGGAAAAGGATGCAAAGTTCGTGTTCAATGAGGAATGCATGAAAGCTTTTGAACTTCTCAAGTACAAATTGACAACTACTCCTATCATAACCGCACCCAATTGGAGCTTACCTTTCGAGCTTATGTGTGACGCAAGTGATGTTGCAGTGGGAGCGGTCTTAGGTCAAAGGATAAACAAGATGTTTCACCCGGTGTATTATGCAAGCAAAATAATGAATGATGCTCAAGTGAATTACACGGTGACGGAAAAAGAGTTGTTAGCAATTGTGTTTGCAATGGAGAAATTTAGGCCCTATCTCATGGGGGCCAAGGTGATAGTTCATACAGACCATGCAGCACTCCGCTACTTGATGACAAAGAAAGATTTCAAAGCTCGGTTGATGAGATGGGTTCTATTGCTTCAAGAGTTTGACCTTGAGATTGTGGATCGAAAAGGGTGTGAAAACCATGTGGCGGACCACTTTTCCCGCTTGGAGGAAGAAGGGAGGCCCCTTGACGGCCTAGAAATTAATGATTCTTTCCTTGATGAGCAACTCCTCTCGGTATCTGTGAATGGCATGCCTTGGTTTGCGAATGTTGCCAACTTTCTTGTGACCGGTGTTGTCCCGTGTGAGCTCTCTTCTAACCAAAGGAAGAAGCTTAAACATGATAGTTTGGACTACTATTGGGATGAGCCTTACTTGTTCAAAATCTGTAATGATAGGGTGATCCGGAGATGTGTTCTGGAAGAGGAGCAAATGAGTATTCTGGAGGCTTGTCATTCCTCTCCCTACGGTAGTCATCATGGTGGGGCGAGGACAACTTCAAAGGTGCTTAGTTGTGGTTTTTATTGGCCTACTCTGTACAAGGATGTGGGTGAGCTGGTGAAGAGATGTGATGAGTGTTAGAGAGCAGGATGAGATACCTCTCAACACTATTCTTGAGGTTGACATATTTGATGTTTGGGGTATTGATTTCATGGGACCCTTTGTGCGTTCTTGTGGCAACACATACATTCTGTTGGCTGTTGATTATGTTTCAAAGTGGGTCGAGGCCGTGGCTTTACCCAACAACGAGGCCTGGAGTGTGGTGGCTTTTCTCAAGAAGAGTATCTTTACTCGGTTCGGCACTCCTAGAGCTATCATCAGTGATGGGGGTTCTCATTTTTGCAATAAGACATTTGACACTTTGCTTGCAAGGTATGGTGTCAATCACAAGGTTTCTACCCCTTACCATCCTCAAGCTAGTGGGCAAGTTGAAGTCTCCAACAGGGAGATCAAAAGCATATTGTCAAAGACGGTGAATGCAAATAGGACCGATTGGTCAAAGAAACTGGATGATGCGTTGTGGGCTTACAGGACTGCTTACAAGACTCCAATTGGTATGTCTCTGTACCGGTTGGTGTTTGGCAAAACTTGTCATATACGGTTGAGTTAGAACACAATGCCATGTGGACTTTGAGGAAGCTAAATCTTGAATGGGATGTTGCAGCAAATCTCCGTTTAGAGCAACTCAATGAGCTTGATGAGTTCCGGTTTCATGCTTACTGGGTGCGTCCTTGTATAAGGACAAGATGAAGTACCTTCATGACAAGTATGCTCGTGGCAAGGAGTTCAAAGTGGGTGATTTGGTTCTCTTGTTCAATTCCCGGTTACGTCTATTTTCGGGAAAGCTTAAGTCAAAATGGAGTGGACCTTTTGAAGTGGTGCTTGTGACTACGTTTGGTGCACTTGACTTGAAAAACAAAAATGGAGAGATCTTCAGAGTTAATGGGCACAGAGTCAAGCACTATCTTGGCAAGTTTGATGACAGCCACGTGGTGGCAATGATCCATCTCAAGTGATTTGATGGTAACCTGCATCGTGCCGCGACGTTAAATCAAGCGCTTCTTGGGAGGCAACCCATGTGTTTTACTTCTTTCTTTTTGATTTTCTTCTTAGTGTAGGATTTGTTTTTGGACTAGCTGGTTGTGAGATGTGTGTAGGGATATTTTGATGCAGTGCGAGACTAAGTTGGAAGAATTTAGCACCCTCTGAAGTTTGGACCGCTGCCGCGGTGCATTTTTTGCGGTCGCGATGGGCTTACCGCGTAGGCGGAAATTGACCGCGGTCAGCGGTGCTAAAAGGTCCAAAATGGAGGTTCTCTGAAGTTTCAACCGTGGCCGCGGTGCATTTTTTGCGGTCAGCGGTGGCTTACCGCTGCCGCGGTGCATTTTTTGCGGTCCGCGGTTGATTTTCCGTGACCATGGTAGGTAAGTTGTGTGGGTCCCAGGGTTTTTCTATAAATAGACCCTCAGACCTCCTTTTACACTTTTCGCTCCTTGCACTCTCAAACACTATAGAACACTGTTCATCACGCCCTAATTTGCACAAACACAAGAACTGATCTTCACTTGTCTCTTACTTCACATCTGGTAATTCCAATCAAACCATAGTCTTTACTTTGTTCTTATTTTCTTTTAAATTGCTAGTTTTTACTTCTTTTTCTTCCTTTTTCTTTTAATTTAGACTTAGGAGTCCGTATTGTTAATTAGATTAGGTTTAAATTAGTTAGAAATGGTAATTGACTACCTAGGGGGATTGATAATTTTGATGTGAATGCCAAAATGCATGAAAATAGAAACCCTAGGCAGCTGTGCTTTAATTTGACTACCGCAACCGCGGTTGTTTTTCCGCGGTCCGCGGTGCCTCTCCGCGGCCGCGATGGATTTTCTGCGGTCCACGATGATGAACTTCAGAGAGGTCATTTTGAGTGTCCGCGGCCGCAGTTGATTTTTTGCGGTCTGGGTGCCTTACCGCGGCCGCACTCGTTTTTCTGCGGTCCCCGGTGCTCCTGAATCAGAGAAGTGGGTAGTCTGAACCCCACATCACTACGGCCGCGGTGCAGTTTTCGCAGTCCGCGGTCAGCTGTTTCAAATGATTTTCTGCACTGATTCTTCCGGTATTGATACTAACAATGTTCAAACTGATGTTACTTGCAGACAATGGTTAAATCCAGAGGATGTGGTGACAAACAAAAAGGAAGAGGGGAGTCCTCCCAGGCTAGGGGACGAGGACAGTTCAAATTGACCCCAGCAGTTCGGAAGTCCATTGTGGAACTGAGGAAGAATATCAAAGCTGCAGATAGAGATGCTTCCCAATCCACGAGAAGTGAGTATGTGCCCTCCCGGGAGGCATCAAAGTCTGATTCCGTGCCTACTCATGTTGCTGGCTTCCCCGGAAGATTCCACCTGAGAGATGAACCTACACCTCCAGACTCTCCTACTGCTCGGGCTTCAGTTCATGTGTCTTCTGAGTCGTCTGAGGGCTCAGCAGAGAGCACTGATAGTGCAGCCTCTACCTCTCCTACAGCTTCGTCACCTGGAGAGGATCCCGGCGACGATGAGGTACCAGATGAAGAGGGAGGGGGGTGTGCCTCAAACCGGAGGTGTGGAAAGAATTAGAAACCCTGAAGTGTGGCAAAGGAGTTTTTTCAGTGAGCTGGCATACCACAAGTTCCGGGAGTGGTGGCCTCTAAGGTCACTTATTCTTGAGCGCCAATTCATACAGAGGAATCTTCTGCCTCACAACCCCAACGTTAAGAGGCAATTCAGGGAGAGATTGGGATGGGACTATTTCACCATCCAAGTGGTGGATGCAAATGAGCACTTAGTCAAGGAGTTCTACGCCAATGTCTCCCATATTAAGAAGGATACAAAAGTGACAAAGGTGCGGAACCTGAAAGTGAAGTTTGATGGGAAAACAATCAATGACTACCTGGGCTTTAATGAGGAAGATGAAGCATTGTACTTGGAGAAGGTGGCACTGGATGAGGCATCCCGCCCGTGGTTAGCATCATACCTGGCTATCCCGATCAATGTCGGGAATGTATGCAACAGGGGTTCCTATCTTGAGGAAAACCCTAAACTTTGAGGCAAAGGGGTGGGAAACTTTTGTATGCAGCAGTCTGGACCCCACAACCCATGAAAACACCACGCCGGTCTCCCAGGCAATATTAGTGGCGGCTATTATGGCGGGGTTCCCGATCAATGTCGGGAATGTTATGTCTAGGGTGATCACCAGGGTGGTAAATGAGGGTGATAGATCATATCCCTTTCCGAACTTCCTTACAATGTATTTGGAGGATCAGGAGGTGGAGAAAAGAACTTTTGACGTGAAGGTGAAACCCAAGATGCCCTTTTCATGGTACAACCTCAAGGCTGAGGACAACTCCAAAGCCAAAGAATCACAGGACAAAGCCACCACTTCTATTGGCTAATCTGAAGAGCCAGTGATAGTAGTCGTTGCTTCCCAGCTTGCCCCTGCCATACCAGTTCCCACACCCGGACCATCTACTTCCACTCCTCCATATATTCCATCCTCCTCATCCTACCCATTGACCGCCCACAAATTGAGCCAAACACTCTCCTGTATCAACAACTGGATGCAGGCAGCAACTTCTAAGCTGTGTGTGCTATCTAGTTCAGTGACAGCCTAGTTAGTGCCCCCACAGCCACAGGTGCCAGCTTCGGTAGAGGAGTCTCTCAAAGAGCTTCTGGAAAACCAGAAGAAGCTCCTGGACAACCAGAAGATTATAATGGAGGCTCTAGCAGTGCAAGGAAAATCACTTCAGAAGCTGAGTGAACAGACAAAGAAGCTGAGAAAGACTCGGGCCTCGAAGGAGTCAGTGAAGCAGTTAAGGGGAGAAGTGGAGAAGATGAAGGCAACTGATCACTTGCCATTGGAGCTACTACTGCATGACCAGCCTCCAGCATCTCAGACTGAGCAGGTTCAGGAGCAGGAGTTGGAAAGAGCGCCCAAGAGGAGGAGAGTGATTCCACAGGTATATGATGCAGAGATTGAGTTGGAGGACCCACATTATACAGGTGCTTCTAGCCAGCCACAGGTCCCAGAGCAGTCACAGGATACAAGGATGCAGTCACAGGTACCCGAGCAGTCACAGGACCCAGGGACCCAGGCACATGACCCCATGCAGATAAAGGACCCATAGGGAGTTTTCTTTACTCTCTATCCTTCTTTTTGAGTGTATTTTTGGTTAGTTAGCATTGAGGACAATGCTAGCTTTCATTTGAGGGGGTAGTCCTACTTTGATGACATTGGTAGTTGGAATGTAATTATGATACTTTTTTCCTTTTTTATGCTTTATTTCTCACTTTTGGTATGCATATAATTTTACCAGTTATTTCACTTTTCGTATTTTGCAATCTTGGTTTGCATATAAAGTTACTCTCTCTTGTATATATTCATTCCCTCTCTTGAATATTCGTCTAAACCCCCTATTGTACATATTTAGTTTACTTTATGTATTTTCTTTCATAACTTCTTTCGTAATTTTCCTTAATAGCATAGCTTCTTATTTCATTTTAGTAGCTTCTTTTTCTGTTCGTAGCTTCTTATTTTATGAGTTTTTGTTCAATAAGCCTTTGGTTTTCTTAATGCCACGGTTCTTTCCAAAGGTGGAATTTGTGTGAACCAGGTGGCTCTTCCCGATGATGGATGGCATGAATACCTTCGTAAGGGTTTGAGTCTGTTTTCTTTTTGTTTTTGTGTAAATAGTAGCTAGTGAGTACTAGTGCCTCAAGCAAAGCTTCACTTGGACCTAACACATTTGCCTTTGACCTTATGGTTAGAAACAAATTGGTGTGTAGGATGGTGATAGCTGTGACCTTAAGACTCTTGTGTTGGCTAACAATCATCAAGTGGTTTTTCGAAACCATTTGCGTTGCTCAAATCTTAGCTAAGGTTGTTGTAGGCCTCCAACTCTGTCTCTTTAGCAACCCTGTAGCTTGTATGGTGAGATTTTGAATTGCAAGTCCAAGTCACGTGCCAATAAGTCTAGAACTTGCACTAAATATTTGTTGAAGCGAAATCCTAAGTGAAGATCGACTTGAGAAGTGATTATAGGCTCTCCTTGATCCTAATTGTGACTTGAAAACATCCATAGCCTACCAATGTTGATATCCCTAGTCAACCCCATTGAGTCATAGCCCTTTTTCTTTCAATAACCATGATAAAAGCCTCTATCCGTTCTGAAATGACCCTCTCTTGGCATCCTATCTTTCCTTAGCACAAGGCAAAAGCATAAGTTTGGGGGGAGAGACGAGGAATGCAAAAGTGATAAAAGGTACAAAATAAAGAAAAGGAAAAGCAAAAAAAAAAGAGAAAAAGAAAGAAAAGTCAAAAAGTCAAAAAGAAGGTGAACAATGTAGAGGAAATGAAGGGATTCAATAAAAATAAAAGAATGAAAGGCATGGAAAGGTTGGAAAGGAGAAAAAGAATTGAAATGATCAAGAAAGAGTGACTGTGTGTCTCTCTAACCCCTAAAGAAGTAAATGGCTCAAAGAGTCAAGAAAATGTGTGCCAAAAATGAAGCAAATGAAGTGCTTAAGGGAAGATAAAACCTTCTTAGACCAATCTATCCTAGACTGAACCAAAAGCCTTCATTACATTACCACAAAAGCCCTATATGATCTTGAGTTGGGTGAGCTTATATTAGTGGTGACTCACATAAGGGGCAAGCTTATGGTGCTTAGAGCCGGACTTGTGACCGTTCTTTGAGAGAGATGAACGTATCTTCCACAATCCTCGTTCTGAGTGCTACAATCTAAAAGTGAGGTTTTGTTTATGGAGAGTTGAGGAGTATGAGTTTGGGTTCCACAATGACCAAAGTAGTAGAAAGAGTTTCCTTGATGAGTTGAGTCAACCCTTGATGCTTTTGTGCCACACTAAAACCATGGTGTTTAAAAAGGTTGAATGTTCTTAATGACTCATTTGAGTTGAGGGCAATTGTTAGTCCCAATTGATGCTAGATGAGGTCATTTTAGGACAGCTGAATTTTCTTTTCTTTGATCTTAAGGAGGTGGGACTTACATTGTTTGCTTGAGGACAAGCAAGAGCTTAAGTTTGGGGGAGCTAATAACTAGGGATTCTAGTCTATTTTATACTCCTTTTTGCTTGAGTTTTGGACTAAAAGTGTATACAAGTAATCCCGAAAGCTTACATGTTGTGCTTGTTTGCAGTGTTTGGTCAAAAAGTGACAAGGAAGTCAAAACAAGCTCAAAAAGGAGCGAAACCTGAACAAGTGCAAAGCCAAGTCAAAGCACCACTACATCGAAAAATCCACCGCGGCTGCAGAAGGTCGCGGTCCGCGGTGGCAAGGTTCAGAGGGATACAATTTTAGGCATTGCAAGTTACCGCGGTCCGCGGTGATTTTATGCGATCGTGGTATCCTTACCGCGACAGCGGTCCTCTTATCGTAGTCCGCGGAGAAGAGATTCAGAGAGCCTGGAGTCTGAGCCAAAGCTGAAGACCGCAGTCCACGGTCGATTTACCACGGCCGCGGTAGCCTCACCACTGCAGCGGTCCATTTTCCGCTGTCAGTGGTACCTCTGTCAGGGGCATTTTTGTCCGGAAAATTTAGCTGTGTATAAATACTACTTTTTTAGATTTTTAGGTCATCTTGTTGTAGCTGAGCACGTGAACGCCGAATTTTTACCTTTTTGCGTAATTTCATTGCTAGTTTAGCAATTAATCTCAGTACTTTATCTTGTAATTACATTTTATGGATCAATCTACATCTAAATCTATGATTTCTTCTTCAATTGTGAGTAGCTAGACCCATCAGCTAGGGTTGTGGCTCAACCCTAGTGTGGGTATTTGATGGGGTCTCTTATTTTAGGGCTTAGTTGTTTATGGGTGATTGGTATTTGGCTTGATTTGTGTTTTCCATGTTGAATTAGTGGTTGCAAACACTAATTTTGTGCCTTTTTGACTTGGGCCCTTCTTGAGAAAGAGAGCTTGAGTCTAGGAAAATCAGGCCAACAAGGAATTGGGGCGTATTCAAGAGATTGATAGCCCCAATTAAAGGGTTAAACCTAGAGATAGTAATACCCGACTTGAGCCTGCATTGCTTGCACAAATTTGACACCCAATTGCTCTTGAAAAAGTGAATTAGGGCAAAGTCACTCAAACTACCGAGAGGTATAGAGTGAGTAGTTTCGTGCATTGGCTATATCACGAACCAAAACATAACAATTTTGCTTTAGGTATTAGAACCCATTAAATATTTACCTAGGGGAAGTCGTTTCCCTAGTGCCTTTCCATCAATTAAGTAAACCCTACAAAAAGACATCATACTTAGTCTAATTTCCTGCATCATTAGTGTTAATTTAGAATAGTGAACTATCAAAGCATGTTTAGAAGTGTAAACAATTACTTTGCACATTGCTAGTGTAGACAGGAACCCAATTCCAAACTATTACTAGCTCTTTGTCGATTCGATCCCGACCTTCTCGGGTAAAAGCTGCATCGACTGCTCTTGCCACTTTATAGTGGTGTAGGGTTGGACCCGATCAGCTAACATCATGCCAGTGCCGAAGAAGGATGGTAAGGTCAGAGTATGTGTCGACTATCGGGATTTAAACAAAGCAAGTCCCAAAGATGATTTCCCGTTACCCAATATACACATACTAATCGACAACTGTGCCAAGCATGAACTCCAATCGTTTGTGGATTGCTTCGCGGGATACCATCAGATCTGGATGGATGAGGAAGATGCCGAGAAAATAGCCTTTATCACTCCGTGGGGGATGTATTGTTATAAAATGATGTCGTTTGGCCTGAAGAATGCTAGAGCCACTTATATGAGAGATATGACGACTATTTTCCATGATATGATTCACAAAGAAATAGAGGTGTACGTGGATGACGTCATCATCAAATCCAGAAGAAGCACAGATCATATAGCAGACTTAAGGAAGTTCTTTAATCGTCTTTGAAGGAACAATCTGAAACTGAATCCTGCAAAGTGTGCCTTCGGAGTCCTTGCTGGAAACTTGCTAGGTTTCATCGTCAGTCGCCGAGGGATTGAATTAGACCCTTCAAAGGTCAAAGCTATCTAAGATTTGCCACCTCCAAAGAGCAAGAAAGATGTGATGAGCTTCTTGGGGCATCTCAATTACATCAGCCACTTCATAGCGCTATCGACCGTGATCTGTGAGCTAATTTTCAAAATGCTGAAGAAAAATGCTGCAACAAGTTGGACTGCAGAATGTCCAGAGCTTTCAACAAAAGGGTCAAACCCAGACAATTCGCATCAGGGCAGCTGGTGCTGAAGCGGATCTTCCCGCATCAAGATGAAGCCAAAGGAAAATTTGCATCTGATTGGCAAGGGCCCCACATGGTTCACAGGGTACTAACAGGAGGAGCACTCATACTTGCAGAAATGGACGGAGAAATTTGGCCAAAGCCTATCAATTCAGACACAGTCAAAAGATACTATGTTTAGGATTGTTTACATTTCTTCATTTGATGTAACTGAACTACGCTTGACCTGATTCCCGTGTAAGAGGGGATACGTAGGCAGCCCTGTGGGTTCGGTTACATTATAATAAAATCTTCATTTTCCCCATGGTCAGAAACTGGGGCAGAATTTTGAGGAGGACCCTCAAAATTCTGTAGCAAGTCTAGCCAACTTCGTCATATGTAGAATAGTCAAAGAATCGCTTATTAAACTGGGGCAGAATTTTGAGGAGGACCCTCAAAATTTTAATGCAAGGAAGTCGCAATGTCTCTAAAAGTGTCACCGTCATTGATTCATCTAATTTACTCGATATCATACACTACTATGTTTTAAAGTAACTATGTTCATCAAATGCATGCATATTTTTCGAAAACTTTATTTCTATGGCAACCAGATGTTTCCCAGGGTAACTCGAACAGGATCTCCAGAGGCGAAGGCATGAACCAACCTTCCCCGTAAAACATACCATTTTTCTTTGGATGCAGGCACAATGAACATAACAGGAGTATTTGCAAGTATACACATATCAAAATCACTATCTTCATGATGACAAGGCTGCCAACGCAAATATATCTCCAGATAAGAAAATACTCTGCTATCACTCATTATCTTTCCTTTGCATGAGGCTAAGCACTGCCTTTCCTTACATCGAGACTAAGCATTGTCTCCTCTCTACATGAGGCTAAGCACTGCCTCCCTAATTGCATAAGGCTAAGCACCGCCTTACCCTGCATGAGACTAAGCATTGTCTCCATTTTGCATGAGGCTAAGCCCTGCCTCCCTAACTGCATAAGGCTAAGCACTGCCTTTCCTTGCATTGAGACTAAGCATTGTCTCCTCTTTGCATGAGGCTAAGCCCTGCCTCCCCAATTGCATAAGGCTAAGCACTGCCTTTCCTTGCATCGAGACTAAGCATTGTCTCCTCTTTGCATGAGGTTAAGCCCTGCCTCCCTAATTGCATAAGGCTAAGCACTACCTTCCCCTGCATGAGACTAAGAATTGTCTCCATTTTTGCATGAGGCTAAGCATTGCCTCCCCAAACTGCATAAGGCTAAGCATTGCCTTCCATTGCATGAGACTAAGCCCTGTCTCCTCTTCTTGCATGAGGCTAAGCCCTGTCTCCTCAACTGGATAAGGCTAAGCATTGCCTTTCATTGCATGAGACTAAGCCCTGTCTCCTCTACTTGCATGAGGCTAAGCCCTGCCTCCTCAACTGCATAAGGCTAAGCATTGCCTTTCATTGTGTAAGACTAAGCCCTGTCTCCTCTTCTTGCATGAGGCTAAGCCCTGCCTCCTCAACTGTATAAGGCTAAGCTCTGTCTTTCCTTGTCTAATACCGAATGCTACGCTACTTGAAATCTAGCACTATTCTGCCCTCCCGGGGCTAAGCTCTGTCCCAATCTTATGCAAGACTAAGCTCTGTCTTGTTTCTCTTATGTGACCTATCATTATGTCTCTGCATTTCACGGGTTGAAACATCGCCATATTATCCAAAGGCGTCATAGTCCAAAGGCATCATCCTCATAGCCTGAAGACACCATGTCATGGCCTGAGGATCCCTCAATATCGCACATCATTATTCAAAGGCGTCATGGTTCGGAGGCACCATCCATATGGCTCGAGAACATCATTTTATGGCCTGCGAATCCCTTATCACATGATTCATGGCCCGGGACGTCATGGTCTAAGGACATCATCCTAACCGTCCGAAGACAATCTTCATGGTCCAACGGGAATTTTCATCATGTTTAAATTCTCGCAATAACCCATATATGTTTTGCATGCATCGTATTTTAAGTTTTGCAGGTAATCCAGGAGGTAACCGTTCTTCAAACAGGAGCAATCTCGCTCCGGTTTCCATTCATAACGTTCACATTCTGCAAATATTTTAAACGTAACAGACTCCCATCAATTACTCACTTTTTCTATGGCTATTCGGATACTTGCTCTATAACACATTTGTTACGTTTCAGATTCACATTCATAACTCTGAACCGATACTATCCTTCCCAAAAAGAACCCTTTCCGAAACACACCACCATTCCTATAACAATTCCTTTGGTTTCATTCACCGTTGGGTCCAGAATTACACGTGGCCTCATTCCTGTAAAACCAGGGATATGTAGGCAACTCAGAAATCGGAGTTCGGCCTCTATTTTTTAAATCATCCCATTCGGTCAAAATCGGTTATCATTTCTTTACCCGAAATTTTTTTCATCATTCCTAGGTAAAGAGGGGCAGCTGTTGATACCAAATTTTCCCCTCATATTTTAAATATGTTTATATACCTTCAAAATAGTGCATACGTATTATCATTTGATTTATAGACATACACAAATATTTTATAATTTTTAATAATTTTTTAAGACTTCAAACCAATTTATTCCTGCATTTTATTATATAAAAATCTAATAATTAACCTCCAAATTATTTTTTATGATTATTTAATCATCCAGACTTATCATTTATACCAACATGAGGTTTTAAATATTTTCAATGCATTTTTTATAATTACATTTACTTTTTAGGGCTAATTGCACATTTTTGCAAAAATAGCCCATATTAATGGATTATTACATTATTCATGCAGAAAATAAATTTTTATATTTTAATAATGTTAAGTAATTATTTTTAATCATTTTAGTACATAAATAATATTTTTGTTATTTATTAAATACTTTTATAAATTATTTATTCAATAAATATTGGGTATTTAAAAACTAGCCTAAATTCAACCTAATTTTCGGACCAACCCCCAGCCCAATCACCTAATACACTAGCCCAAAACACCCCAGCCCAATCGACTAAACCTACCCGACCCAAAAACCCCTTTAAATCATGGTCGTTGATCTCTGATATCAACGACCCACATTATTTCCCCATTTTAATTACACCCTCACCCCTAAACCCTAGCCATTCCCACCCGTCCGCGGCCCTTGAATTCTCTCATCTCTCCGCCCAAACCCTAGCCGTCTCCCCCAATTTTCTCTCCTAATACCACCGGACATGGGATTACATAGCTGTCTCTTGCCATATTCTACTTCCCCCTCGTACTGGAATTTTCTATATACCACTTTCCAAAACATGGCAAGCGGATCTCATCAACTTTGAACCAAAGCTAGTTCAGTTCCTTGACCTTTTTCGTCTATGTTCGTTCTTGTTCTTTTGTGGTATGAATCTATATGTATCTTTGTGATTCTTACTTACCCTAAGAATTAGGGTTTCAGATCTCCTTTAGATTTAACCAAATCTGGTTCGGTTCTTTGATTTTAAGTGCTATCTCGTCTATATGCATCCTATTTATGTAAATTTGTTCTTCTCTGCCAATTTTTACTTACCCTAAAATTAGGGTTTTAGATTTTTTTAAATTGAACCAAATCTGGTTCGATTCGCTGATTTAAATGGTATATTTGTCTATGTTCATCTTATTCTATGTAACCTTTGATTTTTACCTTTTATTTATTTTAGATTTCTGCCGATTTGTGTACTTTACCTAAAATTAGGATTTTGAAATTTTCTCTTTTTCTTACTGATTTCGATTGCTTTCCTTTCTAGTGTTTGACTGAGGTTTTTCATGTTTATGTATTCGATTTCTACACTATATAAACCCCTCCCCATTCCCTTTTTGAAAGAGTTCTCGAATCATTAAGAAAAATTACTAAAAAAAAATTAAAGTTGTGTGCTCTTTGCTCTTTAACAATCTTGTTCTGCACTTTGGTTCCTGGCCGGCTGAAAGCCAAGGCCAAAAATTCTGGGTTCTTGTTCTTTTGTTGACATTCCTAACACTATGGGCTTCCTTTCTTTCTTGTTTCATTTAACTGGTGAGTTACCAAACCTTTGTCATTTCATTCTGATTTAACATGTGTTTTCACTTCTGAAGATTGTTGTTCAGTATGTTTCTGGACTGTCCTCGTATGCAATTCTGACTATCTTACTTCAATTTTAAGCTTCTCCTAGTCTAAATTCCATTACATTTATAGACCTGAGTTGATTAATTTCTTTAATTCTGCCTAGCATGTGCGTCACTGATAGCACTCTCTTGAGTGTTTAATTTGCTATTAGCCCTGTTATTTGAACATGCTTTCATATCCCTTTTCAATGGATTAGCTGACTCAGTATGAGTGTATTCATTAAGTAAATAACAAGTCTGTTTCTGAATCTACTATAATGTAGCCTGTTTTGATCCTGTTTTTATCATGTCTTGACTTCTCCAGTAATTTCCCTAATTAGTTCTCAGCATGTTAAGTACTAATGTTAATTGATATGATCCCTTCTCGTGACACTAGCCTTTTACACTTAGCATAATCTGAACTCTCTTTTTTCTTCTTACTATAAGACTGTCTTGCAACTTGTCTTGTTATGCATTATGTGTTGAACTTGTTTTTTTTCCTGAATTTTGTTAAATCTGTTCTTAAATCTAAGCATGACCTACTTCCAATCCCATGTGCTTAACTTGAATCTATGTGTACCCCTCAGTGTTGTCCCTTAATTTGCCCATTCCCTTACTGTTTGGTTCTTATTCTTAGCCGGCTGAAAGCCAAGGCTATCAAGGCTCTTGCTATGACCTCCCTAGTGGGAGCACTGCTCGGGGTCCAATTGAGACTCTTGTGAACTCTGACACACTAGGACTTGGTCCTCAGTCTATCCCTGAATCTCCTCTGTTAACCTCCCTGGTGTGAGCACTGCCCTGGGTTCTTGAAGCCCTTGGGAACTCTGACGCACTAGGGTCCAAGGTTTCTTGCCATATTTGTCCTAATTGCTCATGTTTTGTCCCATCTCACTTGCTGAATGAGCCAATGGGCTTGTGTACATGGTCGTATTTCTGATGGCCACTGGGTTTTGGCTATGAAAACTATCTTGTGGACTGTTGTGAACTATACGAAGGCCTGGCCAGACCGGGTGTATCTTTGAGCATGTTGTAGGCTCCCTATAGTTATTTATCTTTGTAATTTATTCCTATTCATTTTGGGTCTGTAATAATTGTTGTAATAGCATTTGGGGTGTTAGTAAAATTGGGAAAGGGGTTCTATCTTAACATTTGCATTAAAATGGGTAGAGATCCTGCCTATAGGTGCTTTACTGTTCTCAAATGTGTTATTATGTTAGAAATCCTGCCTATAGGTATCCTATTTTGCTCAGAAAATGTGTCATTATGCTCCAACATGCTAGATTATTTTGTGTTAGTAATCCTGCCTATAGGTTCTTCACTTGGTCCAAATACGTTCTGTTCTTACCTGTTAGAAACCATGCCTATAGGATTACGTTGATTCATAAATACCTGTCCTTTACAATGTTCGCGTAGAGATCATGCCTATAGGAGCATAATCAGATGCCATTTATGTTATTCTCATTACACTATCACCCGCCTAGAAAGCATGACTATAAGGATAAAAATGTTGTGAAATCAAGTACAATTGTCGATCACTAGAAATCCTGCCTATAGGGTGTTCTATTAATGCTGCTAACCTTAGATCTTCAAACAACTGCATAATCACACAATGATTAGATACCTTTACGACAAAATTACAGCATTACCTTTAATGCTAGAATCCAGAATCACTTAGCAATCATGTATGTAGGATCAATAACTTATAACCTGTAGTCTCAATGATGAGCATGTAATATCAGATTCCCTAAACAGTGCACCTGTTCAAAAGATTACATTTTTTACATCTGAAACTACTGCATGTATTAAAATCCAGAATCACGTAGAGATCATGCCTATAGGATTCCATAATTGGTTTAAAATATGCAACTGTCAAATGCCCAATGTGTTTGCGTGCATTCATTGTCAAAGTGTGGAGGCTAACTTGAGCCCTTAATTGCCTTTATATGAAGTCCAATTTTGCCTGTCGATTAGTTTTATCATTTTGAGCAGCCTAAGTGGAGTCTAGAACTACCTAAATAGAGGTCCAAAGCCTCCTGGACCATAGGCATGGGACGTGTAGTGCACTCATAGGGTACGGTTTAGAATCAACTAGTGCGCTTTAGGTAACAACTTAAAGCAACCAGGAGATGATAGTCTCTGCCCGCTGAATAATATGAGTAACACCCCATTTTGAGGGAGTTACGAAGTATTATTTATGTTGCACTAGGTGATCCTTTAGGCTAAAAAATTTTAGGACCCCCCCCCCCCTCCCACCTTGTCTTTAAATCAATTATTTGTATTTAATAATGAACTTCCCAAATTCCTTGTTTTCTTAGCTTTGATCACATAGACTAATTCATATAATTGAGTTCGGCCGGGACCCATAGCTGTGGACCTCGAAGAGTGCCTAACACCTTCTCTTCGAGGTAATTTCGAGCCCTTACCCGATCTTTGGTGATGCAAACTAGTCAAATGGAGTTATCTGTAAAATAGGTTCACTAACGCACCTCAAACCCGTTAGGTGGCGACTCTCTCTTTTAACACCCTTCCTTAAAAGAGTTGTCACGTGTCGAAACACGATTTCGCGAGAAAAAGGGGCGCGACAGCAGTATTAACACACGAAAAGGTGGATATAATTACAAATTCGTGTTTCATGACCACGACACCACATCCCGGCAAAAAATGAGTATTGATTGCTTTAAAAAAAACGAGTATTGGTTACTAGGGCATTTCCTATGGACCTACGAAATTTTGAGACAATCGGAGTCCGTCAAAAATATTCTACAAAATTATCATGTACTAATATACAAGAAAAAGTGAATATAATTATAAATTCATGTTGCATGACCACGAAACACCACGAACAAACCCGAAAGTCATGGCAAAGTAATAAGTATTGGACGCTAGGTTGTTACCTTTGGAACTACGAAAATTCAATGTAATCAGAGTCCGTCAAAAAAAATTACGTATACAATATCAACATGTAAATACACATGAAAAGTGGATGTAATAATAAATTTGTGTTGCATGACCCTAAAATACCAAAAAATAAACTCGAAAGTCATAACGATGCAATGCATATTGGTCACTAGGGAGTTCCCAATGGACCTACGAAATTTCAGGCCAATTGAAGTCCGTCGATTATTTTTTTTAATTATAAAATCAGCATGTAATAATACACACGAAAAATTGAATATAATTACAAATTCGTGTTTCATGACCACAAAATGCCATAACATGAACCCGAAAGCACTGACCAAGCAATTAGTATTAGTCACTAGGCTATTTCCTATAGACCTACGAGATCTTAGGTCAATCGGAGTCCGCTATTATTTATTTTTACAAAATCAGCATGTACTAATACACACGAGTATTGGTCACTAGGCCCTTTTCTATGGACCAACGAAATTTTAGGCCAATCAGAGCCCGTAGAAAAAATAGATATAATTATAAGTTCGTGTTGCGTGACCGAAACACCATAAAATAAACTCGAAAGTCATGGAGAAGAAATGAGTATTGGTCACTAGGCCGTTTCTTATGGGCCTACAAAATTTCAGGCCAATTAGAGTACGTCAAAAAATTCTACAAAATCAGCATGTACTAATACACATGAAAAAATGAATATAATCATAAAATCGTGAAGCATGACCTCGAAACACCAGAAAATAAATTCGAAAGTCATGGCGAAGCAATGAATATTGGTCACTAGGCCGTTTTCAATGGACCTATAAAATTTCAGGCCAATCAGAGTTCGTCAATTTTTTTTAAAAAAATCAATATTTACTAATAGACACGAAAAAGTGGATAAAATCATAAATTCGTGTTGCATGATCTCGAAACGCCAAAAAATGAACTCGAAAGTCATGGTGAAGCAATGGGTATTGGTTACTAGGCCGTTTCCAATTGACTTACAGAATTTCAAGCCAATCAGAATCTGTCGAAAAAATTCTATAAAATCAAGCCCATGCCATCTACGTTGGTCCGACGACTGGACCCGAATCGCCTAAAATTTGTCGGCCCATAAAAAACAACCTAAGGAACAATAGTCATCGCCTCGTCAAGACCGTTCCTCGTTTTTTGGCGTTTTAGATCCATAATACTGAAATTCAGCCCGATTTTCAGATTTTTATGTGCTATTGAGCACGCCATCTGCATTGGTCCGGGATACCGGACTCGAATAGCCTAAACTTTTACTGGCCCATCATAAACGACCTAAGGAACAATAGTCATTGCCTCTCCATGACAGTTCCTCCTTTTTTGGCATTTTAGGGCCATAAAACGGGAATTCCGCCCAATTTCCATATTTTCGTGTGCTATACCCCGCCAACTGCATGGATCCTAGTCGACTGGACCCGAGTTGCCTAAAATTTTGCCGGCCATTAAAAACGGCCTAAGGAACAAATGTCATTGCCTCCCCATGACCTTTCCTTTTTTTGGTGTTTTAGGGCGATAAAATTAGAATTCCGCACGATTCCCAGATTTTTATGTGCTCTAGCCCATGCCATCTGCATGGGTCCGGGTGACCAGACCTAAATCGCCTAAAAAATTTTGGCCCATCAAAAATTATCTAAGGAATAATAGTCACCGTCTCTCCATGACCGTTCCTCGTTTTATGGAATTTTAAGGCCATAAAACTGAAATTTCGCTTGATTCTCAGATTTTCGCGTGCTATAGCCCACGCCATCTGCATGGGTTCGGGCGACCGGACCCGAATCCCCTAAAATTTTTGCCAGACCATCAAAAACGACCTAAGGAATAATAGTCATTGTTTCTCCATGACTGTTCCTCATTTTTTGGTATTTTTGAGCCATAGAACTGTAATTCCGCCCGATTCCCAGATTTCATGTGCTATAGCCCACGCCATCTGCATGGGTCCAGGCGACCGGATCCCAGTCGCCTGAAATTATTCCAGCCAATCAAAAATTCCCTAAGGAACAATAGTCATCGCCTCGCGATAAAACTGGAATTCCGCCCTTGTAGATTTTCGTATGCTATAACCCGCACCATCTGCCCGAACCCGAATCGTCAAAAATTTTGTCGGCATATCAAAGATGACCTAAGGAATAATAGTCATTACCTCGCCATGGTCGTTCCTCGTTTTTTGGCATATAAGGGCCATAAAATAGGAATTCGTCATTGCCTCGCCATGATCGGACTCGAATTGCCTAAAAATTTCCGACCCATCAAAAACGACCTAGGGAACATTAGTCATCGTCTCGCCATGATTGTTCCTCATTTTTTGGTATTTTAGTGACATAAAACTGGAATTCGCTTGATCCCCAAATTTTTGTGTGCTATTAGCCCACGCCATCGTCATGGGTCCGGGCAACCAGACCCAAATCGCCTAAAATTTTGTCAACCTATCAAAAATAACCCAGGGAAAAATAGTCATTGTCTATCCATGTCCGTTCCTCATTTTTTGACGTTTTAGTGCTATAAAACTGGAAGTCCGCCTAATTTCTAGATTTTTGTTTGCTATAGACTACGCCATCTCCATGGGTCCGGGCAACCGGACTTGAATCTCCTAAAATTTTGCCGCCCTATCACAAATAACCTAAGGAACAATATCGCTTTTGGCATTTTAGAGTCATAAAACTAAAATTTCGCCCGATTCCCAGATTTTCGTGTGCTTAGCCCACGCCTCTGCATGGGTCCGAGCGACTGGACCCTAATTGCCTAAAATTTTTCCGGCCCATAAAAATGACCTAAGAAACAATAGTAATCGCCTCACCATGACCGTTCCTCATTTTTTGACATTTTAGCTTCATAAAACTGGAATTCCGCTCGATTCCCAGATTTTCGTTTGTTAAGCCCACTCCATCTGCTTGGGCCCAGGCGACCAGACCCGGATCGCCTAAAATTTTATCGGCCCATAAAAAACAACCTAAGAAACAATTTTCATCGCTTCTCCATGACCATTACTCATTTTTTTGGAATTTTAGGGCCACAAAACTAGAATTCCACCGATTCCCAAATCGTGTGCTAGATAGACCATGCCTTCTATATGGGCCCGGGCCACCGGACCCAGATCGCCTAAAATTCCCGTCAAAAATAACCTAAGGACAATAGTCATCAGCTCGCCATGACCGTTACTCATTTTTTAGCGTTTTAGGGCCATAAAACTAGAATTTCGCCCGATTTCCAGATTTTCGTGTACTATATAGCCCACACTTTCTGCATGGGTCCGGACCACCGGACTCAAATTGCATAAAATTTTGCCGGCCCATAAAAAATATCCTAAGGAACAATAGTCATCGCCTCGCCATGACCGTTACTCGATTTTTGGCGTTTTAGGGCCATAAAAATAAAATTCTGCCCAATTTTCAAATTTTTGTGTGCTATAGCCCACGCCTTCTGCATGGGCCCAGGCCACCAGACCTGGATTGGCTAAAAAATTTCCGTTCCATCAAAAACGTCCTAAGGAACAGTACTCACCGTCTCGCCATGACCTTGACTCGTTTTTTGGCGTTTTAGGGCTACAAAGCTTGAATTCCACCAGATGTCAAGATTTTCATGTGCTATAGCACCTTCTACATAGGCCTAGACCACCGGACCCGGATCGCCTAAAATTCCTTCCGGCCCATCAAAAACATCGAAAGGAAAAATAATCACCGCCACGCCATGACTGTTACTCGTTTTTTGGCCTTTTAGGGCTATAAAACTGGAATTCCGCCCGATTTCTATATCTTCCTGTGCTATAGCCCACACCTTTTGCCATGGGCTCTGGTCACCAAATCCGGATTGCCTAAAGTTTTGCTGGACCATCAAAAACATTCTAAGGAACAATAGTCATCGCATTGCCATGACCGTTACTCAATCTTTTGGCGTTTTAGGGCAATAAAACTGAAATTCCGTCCGATTCCTAGATTTTACTGTACTATAACCCACGCCTTCTACATGGGCCAGAGCACCGGACCCGGATCGGCGAAAATTTCACCGGCCCATCTAAAATATCCTAAGGAACAATAGTCACTACTTCGCCATGACCGTTACTCATTTTTTGGCGTTTTTGGGTCATAAAACTGGAATTCCGCGAAATTCTCAGAATTTCTTATGTTATGGCCCACGCCTTCAGCATGGGCCCGGACCACCGGACCCGAATCGCCTAAAAATTTTCTGCCCACCAAAAACGTCCTAGAGATCAATAGTCACCGCCTCGCCATGATCGTTACTTGTTTTTTAGTATTTTAGGACCAAGAAACTGGAATTCCGCCCGATTCCTATATTTTCGTGTGCTATAGTTCACGCCTTCTGCATGGGCCCGGGCCACCGGACCCGGATCGCCTAAATTTTGCCGGCCCATCAAAACATCCAAAGGAACAATTGTCACCGCATCGCTAGGACCGTTACTCGTTTTTAGCGTTTAGGGCCATAAAACTAGAATTCCGCCCGATTTCCAGATATTTGTAATGGGCCCGGGCCAGTGGAACCGGATCGCCTAAAATATACCCAGCTCATAAAAAACGTCCTAAGGAATAACAATCACGTCACTCCATAACCGTTACTCATTTATTGGCTTTTTAGGGCCATAAAACTAGAATTCCGCCCGGTTCCCAAATTTTTGTGTGCTATAGCCCACGCCTTCTGCAAGGGCCAGGGCCACCAGACTCGGATTGCCTAAAATATCAAAAACATCCTAAGGAACAACAGTCACCACCTCGCCATGACCGTTACTCATTTTTTGGTGTTTTAGGGTCATAAAACTGGAATTTCACCCGATTTCCAGAAAAAACCTCAGCCCAGCTCAGCCCAAAATCACTATGCGAACGCGTGAATGCTAGCGCGAACGCGGTGCACAATCTGCAGCAAGCTATGCGAATGCATCTAAGGAATAGCCAGCTACCAACTCTACATGATCGCAATCCCTACTCTGCGATCGCAATTCCTACTCTGCGATCGCAATTAAGGAAACCAGAAGCCTAGAATTCTGCAGAACCAACAATGCAAATATGAAGGAAAATAGTCCGAAATCAATTCGAAACACGCCCAAGCCCCTCGAAACTCCGTCCGAACATGCCAACAAGTCCCATAACATAATACGAACCTACTCGAGGCCTCAAATCACACCTAACAACATCAAAACGACAAATCATACCTCAATTCGAACTTGATAAACTTTGAACTTTTCATACCAGAATGAACCCAAATTTTACACAAAAGTCCCAAATGATATAACGAAGCTATTCTAATTCCCGGAACCACAATCCAAATCCGATATAAAAAAGTCTACTCCCGGTCAAACTTTCCGAAAATTCAACTTTCGCCATTTCAAGTCAAATTCAACTACGGACCTCCAAATCACAATTCGGACACGCTCCTAAGTCCAAAATCACCCAACGGAGTGAACAGAATCATCAAAATTCCAATCCGAAGTCAAATACTAAAAAGTCAAACTTGGTCAATTCTTCCAATTTAAAGCTTCCAAGTTGAGAATCATTCTTTCAAATAAATTTCGAATAACCTGAAAACCAAAACCGAGGATTCACACAAGTCATAATACATCATACGGAGCTACTCATGCCCGTAAACTACCGAGCGAAGTGCAAATGCTCAAAACGACCGGTAGAGTCGTTACAAAAATGACCTAATGAACAAGTCATTGTTTTGCCTGACCGTTCCTCATTTTTTGGCATTTTAGAGCCATAAAACAGGAATCCAGGACGATTCCCAAATTTTCATGTGCTATAGTCCACGCCACAACAACAACAACAATAACCCAGTACAATCCCACAAGTGAGGTCTGGGGAGGATAGAGTGTACACAAACCTTACCCCTACCCCAAAGGAGTAGAGAGGCTATTTTTGGGAGACCCTCGACTTAAAAGACGAACAGAGATAATAGATCCTTGCCAGCAGCAGCAACTAGAGAGATAATATCAAAATCGTAAGAGACAAAAAATAGGTGAAAAGGCAATAACAAAAATCGGTACTAATTACACACTGTAAAAATAGAAAAATAGTGTGAACACAACATACACCACTAGCAGTCCAAGACAAAACACTATCAGACTAGCCCCATCCCCGGTATAAAGTAGAAAAATGCTCGACTACCCCTTACCCTTCAACCTTAATGCTCGACCTCCACTCCCTCCTATCAAGAGCCATGTACTTGGAGATGAAGTCACGTCATGTCCTACCTGATCACCTTGCCCTAATACTTCTTAGGCCGCCCTCTACCTCTTCTCATGCTTGCCATAGCCAACCGCTCACACCCCCTAACTGAGACATCTAGATTTCTCCTCTACACGTGCTCAAACCATCTGAGTCTCGCTTCCCTCCTCTTGTCGTCCATGGGAGTCGTACAGAACTTCTCCCGAATATCCTCATTCCTAATCTTATCCAGCCTAGTATGCCCGCACATCCATCTCAACATCCTCATTTCTGTTACTTCCATCTTTTGGATGTGTGACTTCTTGACTGGCCAACAATCAGCCCCATAAAATATGGCCGGTCTAACCACCGCTCTATAGAACTTACCTTTATTTTGGTGGTACATTCTTGTCACATAGGATTCCAGATGCTAACCTCTATTTCATCCACCCCACCCCTACACGGTGCGTGACATCCTCGTCGATCTCCCCATCCCACTGGATAATTGAGCCAAGGTACTTGAAACTTCTTTTCTTGGGGATGATTGTGAGTCGTGCCTCATGTCCACGTCCGCTTTCCCCGTCACGTCGCTGAACTTGCACTCCAGGTATTCTTTCTTAGTCCTACTCAACTTCAAACCTTTAGACTCAACGGCATGTCTCCAAACCTCCAACCTCTCGTTAACGCCGCCTCGCGTCTCATAGATCAGAACTATATCATCAGCGAACAACATATACCATGGCACCTCCCCTTGAATGTGGTGTGTAAATGCGTCTATCGCCAGGGCAAATAAGAACGTGCTGAGCGCAGATCCTGTAACCCCATAACAACTGAAAATTGCTCCGAGTCCCCTCCCACAATCCTAGCCCGAGTCTTAGCTCCATCATACATGTCCTATATCACCCTAATGTAAGCTATCGGCACACCTTTCACCTCCAGGCATCTTCAAGGAACCTCCCTAGGGACCTTGTCATACGCTTTCTCTAGGTCAATAAACATCATGTGCAACAATCCACGCCATCTTCATGAATTCGGTCAATCGGCTCCAAATATGTTAAAATTTTGTGGGCCCATAAAAAATGGCCTAATGAACAATATTCATTAATTCGTCATGATCGTTTCTCGTTTTTTGATATTTTATGGCTGGGAAACAGACATTCACGACGATTTCCAAGATATATAGACTAGCTAAAACAAGGTCTCTTTTCCATTTACTTTTGTATATTTCCTTGTAGGAGAAGGAAATCAAAGTAAACCCGAAAAGAAACAAAGTAATAAAGATGAATCAAAGTAACGCACCTTTTTCCAACCAAGGAAGGGACAATCCACTCAAAAGTTTTGATCAAATTTGGTGAAATGAGTGGCACAAATATTTCGGCGTAGTTCCGCATTTATATTGTTTTAAAATAGGTTAATATATAATTATCTTAATGTAATTGAGGCGGCTTAACTAGAATGACATAAATAGTGATTATTCATATAACCGATCTCCACTTACTTGATAATTATTTATTATCTTAATTTGATTGGCGAAGCGCAACATGTTAGGATGGAATAAATACAGTTCTCAAATATAAAACTAAGATTTAGGAAGCTAAAAGAAACCCCAAACATATACCAGAGTTCAAATTAATTTTAGTTCAAAATCTCATCAAAATTTTCTTGAGTAGATTATTCATTAAACTCATCTCAATTAAAATTAGCCGCAATTAATTGATCCAAGTTAAGTCGGTTTTTAATGTTGTCCAATATTTTCAAAATTCATGATGTTTCAGTTTATACGATCCTATTTTTTTAGTTTATTCTAACCTTCTAAATTTGGAAACAATTTAATTTAAAGTTTTATTTTACTAATAATAAAGAGTTTTTAGTGCTACACAACTATTATTGCATGTTTATAGACACTTGTTTTAAAGATCTTATAGTAATATACACAAATGTTAATCCACGTTTCACACTATAAGTTTAGAAGTCTTTTTCTTTCCTTATATTCCGTACTTACACGAATAAACTCACACAAATTGAAACGGATAGACCATAAGGGACTCCTTTTGGCATTCAGAATAAAAAAGTTCATCTTGAGGTAGATAAACCTCCCGTTGCAGCATAAACTGTGAGAGTTAAATCTTTTTTCGTTTGTTTGATTCCCCTTCCCTTTGATTCCTCTTTGATCCTTCTTTATTGGAGCAACAATTCCTTTGGTGACTCGAACCCACGACTCTGAGGTTGTAGGTGGAGGGTGCTCACTATCTGAGCAACTCTCTCTTGTCGAGAGTGAGATCTTCAATCGCAACATAAACAGGATAAAAGGAATTGCAAAGGCCTTTAATAATTACATTAATAGTGTATAGAGAGAGTAGCAAGGGTCAAGAAAATTAGAGATTGCGTGGGACTAGTCAAGATTTAGAGATCCAACGGATCTTGACTTTGGGCTTCCACCCGCATGTATAGCACCAAAAGTTCCCTAAAATGATATTAGCTAGCAGAAATGAGAAAAAATTACTCCCTCTGTTTCAGCTCAGCACTATTTTCTTATTAGTTCGTTCCGAAAAGAATAATACATTTTTATATTTTCTTAATGAGAAATTTTTATAGACACACAAATAATATGACATGTACAATCACAAGTTCCAAAAGTTTTATTATCACACGAATATTTCAGCATGAGTAAGACTAAAAATTTTAAAGATATAGCCAGACATTTCTATACCAGTATCTTTATATAACAGTAAAGCCAAGTTTTTTCCGGAACCGATTTTTTATGTTATGATGTAATATATGTTTTGTATAACAACACTTCAGTATAACATCCAAAAAATACCGAAATAAATACCGTTGTTATAGAAAGATTTGACGTGTTCATTTCTTTTTTAAATTTCATGACGGATCAAACTATGTCAAACAAAGAGGAATGGGTTAGTAACTTCATAATGCAACACTATGAAAAAAGAGGACGAATTGAAAATATTAACAAAATTATTCTCACATTGGATATACTTTTATGCGAGTTAGCAAGGATTCTGAAATAAGTGGAATGCAGACTCAGCAGTAGTAGCAGCATCCTGGAAAAAGCAAGCAGGAAGATATAAAAATCAGTCAACTTGGCCAAATTGCAGATATTTTTTTGTCAAAAAATAATGGAAAAGAACAGAAGAACAAGAAAAATTCTAATTTAACAACCTTCCACTTAGATGTTCAAATAGTGCTAAGTGACACAGCCTGAATTGGCTAACATCTGCCACAGGTTCTAGAGACATGGTTCTTGTCTAATATCTTGTACGTAGTGCTCTACTTATTTTGAAAAATAATAGAGTATATAACTTATATACACTTGCACAGTATAAAGTATGTTAACACTATAATATAATGGCGAAGCCAGAAATTTACTTAAGGGTATTCAAACTTAAAAGAAGTGAAAAAAATTCTTCGACAAACAGTGCTCAATGTATGTTAGTATATAACTCTAAAACCTAATATTTTACCTATATATATAGTGTAATTTTTCGACACCCCTCATGAGAATGTAGCTTCGCCCCTGCTATAATAACGTGATTTTAGGGTACCAAATTAGGATTATTACGAACAACTACTCAATTGTAGATCATCTTAACTTGGTAGTAGTATAAAAATACTATATACATTTAGTGTATAGAAATTAAATTCTTTTAAAAATAGAAAAAAGAAATGCATAATGCATACATGCACGTACATACAAGGCAAGGGGTCCCCTTTTTTTCTCCCTTTAGTAAAAGAAAAATCCTTGCACCAAGTAAAGGTGGAACAAACAATTTACTTATTGGCTATATATGAAAACCTTGGGCCCCAATAATCACATAGGTCGGCAGAATGGGTTAGTCAAGCCTTTTTCGTTCGAAAATTGCATTCTATATATAAGGTAAAATAAGTTCATATACATGTATTAAATGTTAAATTCTTTTAGCTTTTTCGCATGTTTACTTTAGCAAAAAAAAAAAAAAAAAATCCCTTTGATGAAAATCCTGATTCCACTGTTGTATTCAGTAACTTCTTAAAATAAAAAGAAATAATGTTTGTGATCACAAGGAAGAAGAGATACATTCAGGAGAATGATTGAATATTTACATGTGTAATAGTCTGAAATCACATCAAAGAAACTAGGCATTTTACCACACTAAAACTTGATTTACATTACTTCAAGATTCCAAACAAAATCGAATATTGACATCTTTTCCCAACCTCACTAGATCAACAATGGAGCTGCCAAATACAACTAGCATTGTTAGTTCAACATCCTCCAATAGACAACCGATCGAGGGTTCTGACCAAACCACAATTACTATGCTTAAGTCCCAAACAAATTGAGATCGGCTATATGAATCCTCACTTCTTTTAAAGCTAAACTCGTATCATACCAAGTTGTCATACAACGAACCATAAGTCATGAGGGCTTTATCATTTGAATCGTTCCAGCAACCGATTAGTACATCTCCTGTGCTCGTTGAATTCTGCAATGGGGCCTTACTATACGTCTCGTCACACATTGATTTGTTGTTGCTGTTGTTGAGCAACTCGTCGTCTGTGAGATGAACGGTGGTGATATCGTGGATACTAGGTCTCTTCTTGTCTTTCCCTCCCGGAAGTTGCCTTAGGTAGTATTTTTGAGCATGACTAGCTACTTGTGTTGGAGTTTTAGAGATCACAAAATTCCTTGATATGTTTCTCCAGTCTCCTTTGCCATACTTCTCAAGCCCCAGTAGAAATCGCCTATAATAGTATAATGCAATTACAACATTACCATTAACATAAAAAAAAACTATCAAATTTGAGCAAGATAGAGGGAAAATCGAAATGTAGTATGCTAATCACTAGGGTTCATCCGAACCCCGTCGTTGAAAAATTACCCTATATAGGTCAAAAATATTTTTCTTTATACATATATAGTAGATGTCGTTTCCCCTTGACTTCTTTGTATATTTACTTCTTTATATTTCCAATGCCCTTATTGAGATACTTGGTTCTGCCACTAGGTCAAAATTATTTTTAACGTATACATAGTAGATGTCAAATTCCCTTGACTTCTTCAGATATTACTTCTTTATATTTTCAAACCCCTTATTGAGATTAATCTTGGCACCGCCACTAATGGAACAAATATAAACTTACATTTCTTGGTCTATTTGATCGATTTTATTGCAGCAAGTGGAACAAGCATACAGAAGGTCCAAATTTATGTTGCTCGGATTCTTAAAAAATGTTTCTGCATCCGTGTCGAATCTTTCAACAATGTATTACTTTAGATGATCCGACACGAACCGGCAAAATTTTCAGAGGATCCAAGCAATATAACTCCAAACACACTAAAAAGGTAATTGTAAAGGGAATGCACCTGTGCTCTTCCTCTGTCCATGGTACACCTTTCTTTCTTTCCTGATCACAAGACTTGCCTCTTTTACTAAACGTATGAATCTCGCGATGATCGATGAATTCTAACGTAAAAGAAGAAGCGAAATGCCTCGGAGTTGGGACCAATCCAGCTTCAATGTCACTAACATCTGCAACTAATTCTTTGTACTGCATCATCACATCAAGTGCTGATTTCCCAGGGATCATAGCTGCTACCATAGACCATCTATTCGGAGTTTTTTCGTCGTATATTGCAAGTGCACTTTCAAATTTCTTGTTCTCTTCCTTAGTCCATTCTGTACTTTTGATCTGTTGCATCATCCAATTTGAATTTGGCAAAAAAGCAGCAGGAAATAAAGTTTCCATATCCACAACTCTTAGTTGCACAGCCAATGCAAGAATCCTCAATTTTCTTGGACTTAAAATAGTACAATTTTCCTGTCAATTTCCCAACTAATAAGTGCTACAAATAGTTTTGCAACTAGAAATTTATGACACACAAAAGGGGCGCATGGTGCACTAAGCTTTCACTATGCACGGAGTCCGAGGAAGCGCCAGACCACAAGGGTCTATTGTATGCAGCCTTACCCTACACTTTTGCAAGATTCCATGGCTTGAACCCGTAACCTCCTGATCACATGGCATCAACTTTAACGCCAAGGCTCCCTTCAAAAAAAGACATTCCCAAGTTTACTTGGAACAAGTATACCTCTTTCCTCAATTAAAGAAATAACCAACTTTTTGAATCAAAAGCATCTTGGAAAATTATCAAAAAGCAGCTAACTTTACAACTTAAACATGAACCCCTATACACTCCCAAGTTTCAATAACAAGAAACAAGAAAATTGCAAATTAAGCACAATTAGCACAAATCAGACAATGATCCCAAATATTGGCCACACTAGCAAGAAAATATTTAAGAAATGAAGAGTAAAAGCAATGAATCACCACAAAAAAGGAAAAGATGCAATGAATTAAGACCATATACACAACAATATGATCCTAACAAACCAAACTTAAAATCACCACACACAAAAAAATAAAAAATTAAATAAAAAAAATCTATCAGTTTAATTTCCTATCTTTTTAGTACAAAAGCAAGAAAATAACTGACACATGAGTTTGAAAAAGAAGTAAATGAGTAATACCAAGTAGGAGTGCAGTGGCAGTGAAAATGATACTTGAATTTTTGTGTCTGTGGTTGTAAGTTTTTTAGTTGTATATAGTCTAAGGAAGAGGAGGAGAGTGGAGCAAAATATGATTATTTAAAAAGGATACATCGATTAGGGGATACTGTGTTGTCGATTACTGATTGGATAAACAATTTTTATAAACATGTTACATGTCTCTAGACTTTTATTCTATTTGTTGGTTTTAAGGTTTTGTGTGACTGGTACCAAAGTTGTGGTTTACCAATCAAAATCACTTTTATGTCAGTGAAAAGCACTACACAATAAACTCTTTTAATTTTTTCCTATGTTTATATTTGGGAGAATTACATCCCTTATCACTTCGCCAACAATCCATCAGAAAATGGCCTACGTTTCAAGCCCTTACCCAGTGTAACCCAAGTTGTACATAACCTGAAAATTACTTTTCATGAGTTAACCCACCCCTTTTTTCTTCGTTCTTCTACTTCTTCCCATGTCAGCCTTTACACTACAAAATTTCTCTACTATTGTTATTCTCCTTCAATTCTTTTCCGGATTCCAATGGTTAACTAAATTTGAAAAATAAAAGTTATCATTACAGGTGGTTTAAAGATTCGATTTGAGAAATTGAGTTTTTCGATTTTTTAGTTATTTGGAATGGGTGTTGTCCCAATTGATCGGAATCATCAAGTTGAGTTCAAATCTTAAATTTCAAGTGATTTGGAGTAGTTTAGGCTATATTTCAGTTAAATTTCAGAGGATGCCCAAGGAAGAAGAAGAACACGTGTAGCTCCATTGATAGGATTCATTTGTATAATGATGTATAATATTGTATAAAATAATGTATAAAAAACTCTTATATACTATTGTATTCAAGGTTGATACATTATTTATAGGTATTTGGTGATTTTCTCGCATTTTCTTCTTCTTCTTCTTCTTCTTCTTCTTCTTCTTCTTCTTCTTCTTCTTCTTCTTCTTCTTCTTCTTCTTCTTCTTCTCATTCTTCTTATACAACTATACATAGTGTATCAAGAATATTTTCACTCTGTGATTATACATCTTTATACACTTTTATACAGCTATATACATAATGTACCTCTTTGTATAAAAGTGTATAACTTTGTATAAAAGTGTATATGTCACGACCCAATTTCCAACCCGGTCGTGATGGCGCCTCTCGTGAAGACAAGGCCAGCCAACTAACCCAAATCGTCTCTTTAACAATTATTAAACATAAATGAATAGATAAATACATCTTAACGACAATACTAACCAGTATTTACAACCCAACACAACCCGATCGGGGTGTCACAAGTCACGAGCATCTAGAGAAGTCTAAATACAACTACAGGGCCAAAAATATACGAAATAAAATTTAGAACCAAAGGAAGTAATCCGGTGCCGTGAACGCTGGCGGTCACTCTGCTCAGCTACGATAGCAATACCTTCAACCAGCTCAAAACCCACTACCGGGTGAACAATACCTGCATCTGCACGCGAGGTGCAGGGAGTAAAGTGAGTACTCCAATCCAGTGAGCAATAAAAATGAATAACGGCTGAGAATATAAAATCCCACACAGGGACAGATAATGCTATCTCAAACAATAAAATCAAGTAAACGGCAGGGACCAGTGAAACATAGCAAGAAATTCTCTTTGAAAACAATTAATAAAACAAGTATGCTCAAGTATGGTCAGTCATTGTTACCTGACTGGTCAGCCATTGTTACCTGACCCAACGCGTGTTTCAGTGCCATTGTTACCACTGGTCAGCCATTGTTACCTGACTGGTCAGTCATTGTTACCTGACCAAAACACGTGTGACAGTGTCATTATTACCACTGTCCAATTCTAAATGGGTACCCGCGCTCACTGTGGGTGTGCAGACTCCGGAGGGGCTCCTACAGCCCAAGCGCTATATCATCATAAGGCCTGAAAGCCTGTACATATCAGCATGAGGCCTGAAAGCCTTCTCACAATACACTCGAGGCCTGAAAGCCTCCTCACATATCACTCGAGGCCTGAAAGCCTCCTCACATCACTCGACATATCCTCACATATGGCCCTCGGACTCAATCAGTCCAAAAATAATCATAAGCCCCTCAAGCATCAGTAAAGACAATAATGCTCAGCTCAAACAATAGTTCAAACATCAGTTACAACTCAAGGTTGAGTAAAAATATAGCTGAGTTCATGAAATAGTGTAATTCAAATGGACTGAGCTCAAATAATATTTCAAATAGTGAGGAAAACAGTGATGATAGTTCATAAAGAGTTCGAACAGTCGGCAATAAGCCCCAAATATGGCAATAAGCCCAAATCATAGTGAAAACAACAAGTCATTGCTAATACGCGGTAAAATATCATCCGGACTGGACCAAGTCACAGTCCCCAATAGTAAATGACCTCGCGCTCATCATGGAACGCGTGCCTCATCTCAACATAGCACCAAGTTGTGCAAATCCGGGGTTTCAAACCCTCAGGACGTCATTCAAAATCATTACTCACCTCGAACCGGTGAAATCTCTAGCTCGCGATGCCTTTGCCCCTCAAACCGACCTCCACGCGCGTCGAATCTAACCAAAACCACAAGGAATACGTCACAATAGGCTAATGAATCATAACCCAATCGAAAAGGCTCGAAAAATATCAAAAATCACGAAGTTGGCAAAACCCGAGCCCCGGGCCCACTTCTCGAAAAATTACGAAATTCACATCACCGGATTCCTCGTCTCGCCACAAGTCCGTACATATCAAATTTACCAAAATCGGAGTCCAATTGACCCCTCAAATCCCTATTTTAAATTCTCATATGTTCAAGCCCTAAACCACCATTTTTGACCTTTGATTCCTTGATTATTCAGTCTAAATCCATATTTTTACACCATAAAATCGTATTC
>NW_017677217.1:0-10658 GCF_001879085.1 Nicotiana attenuata
CTCAGACATAATAATACAAGAAATTGAGTGTGATGACGAAATAGAATATGACGATGAAGAAGCTTTCGAGGAAATCAGTAAAGAATTAAGCCATTTTGAAGAAAAACCCAAACCTAATCTGAATGACACCGAGGCAATCAATTTAGGGGATCAGGAGAATGTGCGGGAAACAAAAATAAGCGTCCATTTGGAACCACAGCTCAGGGCAGAGATAATTAAAGCACTGTTTGAGTACAAAGATGTTTTTGCATGGTCATATGACGACATGCCAGGTTTAAGCACTGATCTGGTGGTCCACAAATTGCCCACTGACCCAGCATGCCCTCCTGTCAAGCAGAAGCTAAGGAAATTTAAAACAGACATTAGTGTGAAAATCAAAGAAGAGTCAACAAGCAGTTTGAGGCAAAGGTCATCAGGGTCACGCGGTATCCCACTTGGTTAGCCAATGTTGTGCCTGTGCCAAAGAAGGATGGAAAGACCAGAGTGTGTGTAGATTACCGTGACTTCAATAAGGCAAGTCCAAAAGACAACTTCCCACTACCAAACATCCATATATTGATCGACAATTGTGCCAAACATGAGATTGGTTCCTTCGTGGATTGTTATGCGGGCTATCACCAGATTTTGATGGATGAGGAGGATGCGGAAAAGACGGCATTCATCACGCCTTGGGGAACGTATTGTTATAGGGTCATGCCATTTAGGTTGAAGAACGCAGGGGCAACGTATATGAGGGCAATGACCACCATGTTCCATGACATGATACATCAGGAAATTGAGGTCTATGTAGACGACGTGATCATAAAGTCGAGGAAACAATGTGACCATGTCAAGGACTTGAGGAAATTCTTCCAGAGACTCCGCAGGTACAACCTCAAACTTAATCCAGCAAAGTGTGCGTTTGGAGTTCCATCTGGGAAGTTATTGGGATTTGTGGTGAGTCGGCGCGGTATTGAATTAGACCCGTCCAAGATCAAAGCCATTCAGGAGCTACCGCCACCGAGGAACAAGAAAGAGGTGATGAGTTTGCTTGGCAGGTTGAATTACATCAGCAGGTTCATTGCCCAGCTTACACTACTTGTGAGCCCATTTTCAAGCTGCTAAAGAAAGATGCTGCGATCAGATGGACGGATGAATGTCAAGCAGCATTTGACAATATTAAGGAGTATTTGGCTAGTCCACCTGTGTTGGTCCCGCCGGAGCCGGGAAGACCCTTGATCCTTTATCTGACCGTGTTGGATAATTCTTTTGGTTGTGTACTGGGCAGCATGACATCACAGGAAGGAAAGAGCAGGCAATTTACTACCTCAGCAAGAAGTTCACATCATATGAGGTGAAGTACACTCAACTTGAGAGGACGTGTTGTGCCTTAACCTGGGTAGCGCAGAAGTTGAAACATTACTTGTCAACCTATACCACCTATCTCATCTCTCGGCTGGACCCGTTGAAGTACATTTTTCAGAAGCCCATGCCCACAGGGAGGCTGGCGAAATGGCAAATCTTGCTTACGGAGTTTGATATTGTCTACGTGACCCGGACTGCAATGAAAGCACAAGCGCTGGCTGATCACTTGGCCGAGAATCCAGTTGATGATGAATATGAACCTTTGAAAACATACTTCCCTGACGAGGAGATAATGCATGTTGAAGAATTAGAACAAGTCGAGAAGCCAGGATGGAAACTGTTCTTTGATGGAGCTGCCAACGCCAAGGGTGTCGGGATAGGAGCAGTATTGATTTCTGAGACAGGGCAACACTACCCTGTCACTACTCAACTTCGTTTCTATTGCACCAATAACATGGCTGAATACGAGGCGTGTATCTTGGGTCTGAGATTGGCTATAGACATGGGTGTCCAGGAAATCTTGGTCATGGGTGACTCGGATCTTCTGGTGCACCAGATTCAGGGTGAATGGGAGACACGAGATTTGAAGCTCATACCGTATCGGCAGTGTTTGCATGAACTCTATCAATGGTTTCAATCAATAGATTTCAGGCATATTCCAAGGATTCACAATGAGGTTGCCGACGCTTTGGCCACTTTGGCGTCAATGTTGTACCATCCAGACAAGGCTTATGTGGACCCGTTACAGATTCAGGTCCAAGATCAGCATGCCTATTGTAATATGGTGGAAGAAGAGCTTGATGATGAGCCGTGGTTCCATGATATCAAAGAATACCTCCGGATGGGAGTATACCCAGCACAAGCTACAGGGGATCAAAAGAGAGCAATCCGACGCTTGGCAAGCGGATTTTTCTTCAGTGGAGGAGTGTTGTACAAGAGAACTCCAGATCTTGGATTGTTGAGATGCATGGATGCTAAACAGGCTACAGTTATCATGGCCAAGGTACATGCGGGAGTTTGCGGACCTCATATGAGTGGATATGTATTGGCAAAGAAGATTCTCCGAGCAGGTTATTATTGGCTTACTATGGAACGGGATTGCATCAGTTTCGTGCGCAAGTGTCATCAATGTCAGGTACATGGAGATTTGATTCATTCTCCACCATCTGAATTGCATACAATGTCAGCACCATGGCCGTTCGTTGCTTGGGGAATGGATGTCATTGGGCCGATCGAGCCAGCGGCGTCAAATGGGCACAGGTTCATTCTGGTAGCTATTGATTATTTCACTAAGTGGGTTGAAGCAAAAACCTTCAAATCTGTGACCAAGAAGGTAGTGGTCGATTTTGTGCATTCAAATATCATCTGTCGGTTTGGGATCCCGAAGGTCATCATCACGGACAATGGTGCCAACCTCAACAATCATTTGATGGCAGAGACATGCCAGCAGTTTAAGATTACGCATCGCAATTCCACCCCGTATCGTCCTAAGGCAAATGGAGAGGCCGAAGCAGCTAACAAGAACATCAAGAAAATACTTCGAAAAATGGTAGAAGAGTCCAGACAATTGCATGAGAAGTTACCTTTCGCCCTTTTAGGTTATCGCACTACTGTCCGCACTTCAGTAGGGGCGACTCCTTATTCACTGGTGTATGGCACTGAAGCAGTAATACCCGCAGAGGTTGAAATCCCCTCCCTTCGGATTATTGCCGAGGCGGAAATTGATGATGTTGAATGGGTCAAAGCCCGCTTGGAACAACTAAGTTTGATTGATGAAAAGAGATTGGCAGCAGTATGTCATGGTCAGTTGTACCAACAGAGAATGGCAAGAGCATATAACAAGAAAGTGCGTCCGCGGAAGTTTGAAGTAGGGCAATTGGTGTTGAGGCGTATCTTACCTCATTGGGCTGAAGCAAAAGGAAAGCTCGCCCCGAACTGGCAGGGGCCATTTGTTGTAACCAGAGTGTTGTCCAATGGCGCATTATATTTGACAGATGTGGAAGGAAAATATGTAGAAATGGCTATTAACTCTGATGCAGTCAAGCGATATTATGTATGATTTCTTGGTTTAATTGTACTTTATTATATGTGGCATATTTTTTAGATTGAAATGACGAAGGCATTTTGTTCTGCTATCCAAACACTTTATCCTTTGTTACCCTTTTGAGCCTCATTTACTTTCTTTCGTACCCCTCTTTCGGAATCAATAATAACTCAGAAGCTCGAGCAAAGAAAATCAATGAAGAAAAAAGAAAACACCGTCCAACGGAAAGAACAAAAAAAAGAGAAGAAAAAGGCAAAAAAAAGAAGGAAAAATGAAAAGAAAAGAAAGAAAAAGAAATGAAAAGAAAGAAAAGAAAGTAAAAGAAAAGGAAAGATTGCAACAACAAAGTAATTCCTATGACCTGAACTACGCTTGACTTGATCCTGAAAGGGTACGTAGGCAGCCTCTCCCTGAGGTTCAGTCACATCAAAACAAAATCCCAAAAGTCCCCACGAAAGAAACTGGGGCAGCAGTTACGGTTGTGCAAGAAAGTTGATTTCGAAAGTTGTAGTTGTTAACCCATATTGAATTGTTTTAGAACCTTTGATACCCTTTCTTTCTAACCCTATCCAAAAGCCTGCATTACGGTCCAAAGAAAGACCTTTTGATCAATCTTCAGGAAGTGCCAATACGTGCAAGTAAAAGTGATTCACGTCAGGGGCAACACTCCGGTGCAAGAAAAAATGATAAAAATGAGAGAGTCTTATTGGTGAAAACCCTCACGGGCACCGTAAGGTGAACTGAGTCGAGAGAAATAAAAATGAGAGAGTCTTATTGGTGAAAACTCTCACGGGCACTGTAAGGCGAAGTGAGTTGAGAGAAATAAAAAATGAGAGAGTCTTATTGGTGAGAACCCTCACGGGCACCGTAAGGCGAAGGTGAGTGTTTCAGACAGGCAAACGAGACGCGTCTGTGCTCAAAAGCTACTCAAGACATTGCAAGACGAGCAAGATTTGGGTTTGGGTGAAAAATCAGGTTGTAAAAGTCCGGAACAGCAAATGTGGCAATCGAAAGCTGATTGGTTAGATAGACTAGGCTGGTCAATCCAAATGCATGGCATACTCAATGGTACCAGCTGTTCCACTCAGATAAGTCTCATTCTCTTCTTTCTTCATTACAAATCATCCGTTCTCGGATTCTCTTTATCCTTAACCCTCGAGGTCGTTGCATTTCATTCTTTCGAGATCTATCTTTAAGATGTTTCAGTGTCAGTTCTGTTCGAAACAAAAGGAAGGAATGTCAAGGCTAACTACCAGCTTCCTAGTTGTACAGACAGGGCCAGAGTATATCAAAGATGTCAAAAAGCAAAGTAAGTCATAAAGGACCACTGGAAGTGTCATCGGTGGATTAATCGATAATTGTGGGGAAGAAGCAAAGTTTCAAAAGAGGGGTTAGAAACACAAAAACAACAATATGGGATAGAACACTTGGGTCATCGGAGTCAAGGGGTTGAAATTCGGTCAGGAAGTCGAGGGGATTCAAGGCAAGGCCAGGAAAGCGGGACGGAGTGAAGCCCAGCAGCAGGGATGTACCTAGCAAGAATGCCAGCAACTAGCCATCATTTTTAAAATTGACAAGATTTTTCTTTGATTGAAACAGGGGCAGAAATTTCGGAGAAACCCTCCGTAAGGAAAGGTAGCACCCAAACAGGTATGACTGGAAACTCTCAGGACCCTCCTGGAAAATGGGACTTAGTTTAAATCTCAAAACAATCATGAGTAGCATAATTTAGCATAAATGTATGCCAAGGAACATAAGTTGGTTTCAAAGTTGCCTGTTTAAGGTCGGATTCAATTAGGAGTTGTCAGGACCCTCCTGAATAATGGGACACAGTTTTAAGACCTCCTTTAGGTAACAAGATACTGTTGTAGGATAGTATAATTTAGTCGTAGAATTGGCACACTTAAGATGAGACTTGAATTTTGATTTTCAGGACCCTCCTGGATAATGAGATGTAGTTTAAGGTCTGCTTAGATAACAAGATATAGATAACAAGGTCCGCTTAGGTTTAAATTGTTTTTTTAAACTAGAAGTTGTCAGGACCCACCTGGATAATGGGAAGTAGTTTAAGACCTTTTAGACAACAAATGTAGTGGTAGTAATACCTTTGGAAGATATAACTTAGGTTCGTAATCAGGACCTCCCTGGATAATAGGACTTAGCTTTCACATTCTTATAATAGTTGGTAGAATAATTCAATTTAACACTCACATATGTGCCCAGCCACCAAACTGGGGCAGGAAATGTTCTTTTTTTTTTCTTTTTTCTCTTTATTTGTTGCAGTCAGGAGCCCACCTGGAGAACAAGGGAATACTTTCCAAGCGTTGCAGTCAGGAGCCCACCTGGAGAACAAGGGAATATTTCAAATTCCGGCAGTCAGGAGCCCACCTGGAGAACAAGGGAAGTACAATTCCAATTTTAGCTTTTAATATTTGATAACATGCTGTACCTAGTCACCAAACTGGGGCAGAGAATTTTTCTTGCTTGTTTTGTCGCAGTTAGGAGCCCACCTGGAGAACAAGGGAATACTTTTCAAGTTCAGCAGTCAGGAGCCCACCTGGAGAACAAGGGAAAACTTTTCAAGTTCAGCAATCAGGAGCCCACCTGGAAAACAAGGGAATACTTTTCAAGTTTCAGCAGTCAGACGCCCACCTGGAAAACAAGGGAAGTACAATTCAAATTCTATCCGTTAATTTTTAATATTTGATAACATGATGTGACCAACCACCACACTGGGGCAGAAATGTTTCTTTGTTTGTCTGTTTTGTCGAAGTCAGGAGCCCGCCTGGAGAACAAGGGAATACTTTTCAAGCTTCATCAATCAGGAGCCCACATGGAGAACAAGGGAATACTTTTCAAACACCAGCAATCAGGAGCCCGCCTGGAGAATGGAGGCATATATTTCAAGTCTCAGTGGTCAAGCATCACTCGGAGGAATGGCGAAACATCTACAGTCACAATGCAAGGCAACAACGCAAGAATTCCAGTGGGAGAGTACAAGTTCAAGGCAACACAAAGAGCAAGTTAGAAGACATAGATAGGACCTTTTTTTGTAGTTCATAGCTTAGGCTAGCTTCTTTTTATTTTGACACGGTGTAATAAGGAGGTCAGCAAGCAGTAGCAACGGCAACGACAGTGAAATCACAGCTCCTGGTAGTCCCAGCTACCAAACCTTCCCGAACTACACTGACCTGATTCCTTTTTAGCCAAGGATATGTAGGCAACCTTTGAAGCAGGGTTCGGTCAGACGGTTTCAAATGCTTCACACGGAGTATTCGAACGGGCAAAAATCGCTCGTTTCCGCTCACTTATCTTTGCACGGAAACTCTTCATGTTCCCGAGCAAAGAGGGGCAGCTGTGAGCACGTGATTTTTGCCCTATATGAATTACTCCCATAAAATTCAAAACAAAATAATTTCAGTATTTGCAATTTTGTGGATTTTGTGGCATTTTTGTTTGCATTTGTCTGTGCATATTTATTCTATTTGATTTACCATAAATACAAAAAAAATACATTTGGCATTTGTATTTAGGATTTAATTTCATATTTTAGGATTAATTAGTGGTTGGTTTGTTTTAGAACAAAATATGAAGAAAATAATAAAAATACTTCATGTTTGCATTTTTATTTGTTTTTATAGTGAATTGGTCACGAAATAGGATTTAAACAATTTTAGGAATTAATTAGCTTAACTTGGAAATATATTAGGTCTTTAGTTTTATTTTAGCATTTTTATAAAATCAGAAAAATAAAAAATATATATACAAAATGAAAACAAAGTAAATAAAGAAGTAAAAGAGAAAAGCAAAAAGAAAGTAATTAAAATGAGGTTGTTTTAAGAAACACCCAAAATTGGGCCAAAATTAATTCATAGCCCAAAACACCCCACGCCCAAACCACCCCAGGCCCAAATCCCGTTCCCAATACCCGGTCAGGTCCAAAGAGGCGCCAAACGAAGCTGTTTGGCGTGAGGAAATCTTGACCACTCATCTCCTAAATCCAACGGCCCGTAATGGTTCTTAGATTTTTGATATAACTGTCCGAAAATTTCATAAACCCTAAAACATTTTTTCATCCTCCTCGTACACTTCCCCTGTAACACCACCCCCGTCTCCAGTCGCCACCACCATCTCCGCCACCCTCCACCCTAACGCCACTGGCCGTAAATCGCCGCCGCCGGCGGCGAAGCCCCTAATCGCCCCAAAATTTCACCCCTAAATCCTTTCCCTCTCCTCTTTCCAAATCCCCAAATCCCATCCCTCGAATCCTAACCAATTGTCCCAAATCTTGAATCGAAATTTTCCGTCCATGACCCAAATTAACCCAATCACCACCAAATTAACACCGTATAATCGCCATGACATCCTCTATCAGACCCCCCAGGTCCCGTCCCTCGAACATGGCCGGAATTGCTCGAATGTTAGTTTAAATTTTCCGGCCAAAACCCTAGTTGCACCAAACTACTCCAAAGTGATACCACAAAATCCCCGAGCCACCCTAATCCCCACACACATGGCTATTTTACAAGAATCCAACCGGAACTCGTGAAGTCTTGGATCTAGGGTTTTCAAAGCAAAATTCGGGTGATTGGATTTTCAAAAAAAAAGCCAATTTCCAAAATCGATGAAAAGGAAAAAATCAGTAAGTTTTCATTATTTTTAATTGATCCTGGTATCATTTTTGATTTATTTTTCACGTGTTTTGCTTGTTTCTTGTTCTCAATCTTTATTCTTCTGTGTCGTTTAATTCGTGACTGATTCCTGATTGCCCATGATTTTACTTCATGTTCGTTAATTTGGTTTAGTTTTATTCATGGTTATTCATTTTTATTCTGTTTTCCTTTCCTTAGTAGTTAATAATCCTGTTCGTTTTGTTTTGATTGGTTAATAATGCTGATTAGTTAATTGATTAATTGATAGTCAGTAGGAATGTGAAATAGAAGTAATGTCTAGTTTTGTTTGACATTTGAGAATCCACCCCTATAGTTGGAAATTATTTGGTTATAGCTGTAGTTCAGGTGTAAGTTCAGGTATTTAGAAATGCGTAAGAATGATGTAGTTAAAACTAGAATTCTCCAGAATTCTCTAGAATGGGACTTTAGTTCTACTTTCAGAAAGTTAGGTTGTTTACTTGAGAAGCAAGTTAATAACTAGGGGACTAAACTGAAAATAAAAGAGGGACTAATAGTGTAAATAGAAATTTATGGGCTGCTCTCATTTTGCCTATAAAAGGCAGTGTATACTGCCTTGATTCACAAGTTTAGAGCCTCAATATTCCCCCCAAAAAATCTCTTCAAGCTCCACAGATCTGAAATTCAAAATTCAGATCAAAAACTCCTTTTAGATCTTAGCTTTCTTCAAAAGAAAAACCAAAACAATAGAAAAATCACTGAAAATAAAAAAAAAGTACTGTTCTATTCAATTTTTAGGGTTAATTTCAAGTGTTAGCGGTTGATCTGCATTTCTTAGCTCAGATTCTGTTAGTTGAAGTTCAGAAGTGTGCCTTTTTGATTTCGAGCAGTTTGTGGGTTTCAATCAGTTTGTATTTTTGGTCATTTACTGGGTGCTACATTTCTTTGGTGTTTGCTTGGGTTTTGTGAAGTTATTTTGGTTCAAATTATTCCAATTGTTGCTGTTGTTAACTGCTGGATACCAGCTGTTGTTACCTGCTGCTGATCTTTTCCTCCTGTTGTAATTCAATTTCCCAGGTACATATTCGAACTATGAATGGCTGTAGCTTTGAGTTGAGATGCTGAAATGAAAAATGCACATTCCTTTACCCTCTGAGACTGGCGTGTTCATACTGTCATAGTAGAAGATATGATATGTGATATGTATTTGTTTAGGTTTACATTTGGTTTGTGTTTGGATTGTATAATTTGGATTGCGAACGATTTGGACCGTTAAACTTTAACCTGAATTCATTACGTCCCAACTAGTAGCTTCAATGAAGTATAGTTGGACGTCTGTGATAGCTGTAGTTTAGAATTAGGAGCTGAGTCGAGTCGAAAATTAATATACGGACTCCTATGTAGGTTAAGTCCTGGCGTAATAAACAGTTTTAGTAAATATCTCAACAATTCAGTTCTAGAACCACAAATTCCTTGAGTGAATAATGTTAGTTTGAATCAGTTTTTTTTCCGTTGGTTTGTTCTTAATTGGGATCGTTAACCTATTCATGCATAGTGTTAAAGAAAGTCACATAATCATGCTGCTTCTATTGTTGAATCCGATCCACGTTCCGGTTTGATTTTCGCCTTTACCAGCAAATAAATATCTGTGCATGGAATTGGAATTAAATTGATTAAGAGTGAAATCAGTGTTAATTCAGTAAGTAGGAATAAAATCTAGATGAATGCAAGTATAGAGTTAGTTAATTTTCCCTTCTTGGGCCTACAACGTAGTGGTGACATGAGCATTGCAAATCTGAATCATTGTTGCATTTGATCAATTAGTGATATTATTTTGTTTGAAGTCGTGGCTGGGCAGAACAATTTCCTGAAGTGATTTATTGGTGTAAGATTTTAGGGTGCATGCTGTTGGGCTCGTTTGGAGTAAGCCCAAGTGCTGAATAGCCTCCCTATTGGCTCCTCTTTGTACCAGTGTCGAGGCCTGTAACCGGCTAGTTATTTTGGGTGTGGACCTGGGTATAACTTCTCTTCAATGGGTTTATCTCGGAGCCCAATGGTTGGACATTGGTGCAGACTTATCACTTGGTTTGCTTTAGTCCGGTAACAAATTAATTAGGACTTTTATTTTATTATTAGAGACAAATAAAGTAGAAAATCATAGTTGCTTTAGGTTTGCCTTTTAAATAATGAAATGAGATGAGCCTCGCTAAACAAAACATATAAATTACGGGGCCCTCACTAACTGCTTATATTAAAATACTTAGAATTCGGGACGCGCCATTTAGCGAATTTTCACGGCCTCCCGCGAAGTTAATAACATGTTAGTCGCTTTAGGCGCTTTTAATAATTTTACCTTCCTAAATACGGGTGCACATTTATGTGACCCAAATCCAAATCTCAACGAAGTCGAAATGTGTCAAAAATCGCGGGTGCATTTATGTGACGCGGTTCGAGACATGTTTTCACGACGTTGCAAGTCTCTCTAAAATAATAATAAAAGCGGTTCAAAGCTAAAAAGCATATAAGTTGAAACATGTTTTAAAATCAAATAACTAAGCCAAATATGACAGTCGAGCGACCGTGCTAGAACCACGGAACTCGGGAATGCCTAAACACCTTCTCCCGGGTTAAACAGAATT
>NW_017677217.1:10955-22674 GCF_001879085.1 Nicotiana attenuata
CTTCACTCGGGTTTCTGCGATCGCTGGACTTTAATACAGCAGGTCATAATTTCCTCGGTTCGATTCAACGTGACTTGGGACACCATTAATCTCCAAGTGCGACTCTGAAATCTTACATAATAAATCCCGTTCCGACTGTCCTTAAGTGAAAAAACTCCTTTACACCCTTGCGGTGGATTTTGAAAAAAGAGTGTGACAACAACAGATACGAGTAAAATTGATAGGCAGGCGGCGTCGAGCAGTCATACAGTATATTCAACGGCTCGTACCTATCAAGACATTTAAAAAATCAAGAAGTGAAGAATCCGCTCTCAGGGGTAGTTCAGGTATTTAGAAATGCATAAGAATGATGTAGTTAAAACTAGAATTCTCTAGAATCCTCTAGAATGGGACTTTAGTTCTACTTTCAGAAAGTTAGGTTGTTTACTTGAGAAGCAAGTTAATAACTAGGGGACTAAATTGAAAATAAGTGAGGGACTAATATGTAAAGCGAAAAATCTGAAGCTGCACCTCTTTGTGCCTATAAAAGNCTGGAGAACAAGGGAATACATTTCAAGTTCAGCAATCAGGCGCCCACCAGGAGAACATGTGAATACATTTCAAGTTCAGCAATCAGGCGCCCACCTGGAGAACAAGGGAATACATTTCAAGTTCAGCAATCAGGAGCCCACCTGGAGAACAAGGGAATACATTTCAATTTTTAGCAATCAGGAGCCCGCTTGGTGAACAGAGGCATTTATTTCAAGTTTTAGCAATCAGGAGCCCGCCTGGAGAACAGAGGCATTTATTTCAAGTTTTTGAAATCAGGAGCCCGCCTGGAGAATAGAGGCATATATTTCAAGTTTAGCAATTAGGAGCCCGCCTGGAGAACAGAGGCATATATTTCAAGTTTAGCAGTCAGGAGCCCGCCTGGAGAATAGAGGCATATATTTCAAATTTCAGCAGTCAAGCATCACTCGGAGAAATGGCAAAACATCTCCGATCACAGTTCAAGGCAGCAACAAAAGGATTCCATCGGGAGAATACAAGTTCACAAGGCAACAAGAACTACAAGAGAAAGTTTGAATACGTAGCTAGGACTTTTGTAATTCATAGATCATAGCTTAGTTTAACTTCTTTTATTTTGACACGGTGTAATAAGGGGGTTCAATAAGCAGTAGCAGCAGCAGCAACAGTGAAACCACAGCTTCATGGTAGTCCCAGCTACCAAACCTTCCCGAACTACACTGACCTGATTCCTTTTTTAGCCAAGGATATGTAGGCAACCTCCGAAGCAGGGTACGGAATATTCGAACGGGCAAAAATCGCTCGTTTTTGCTCACTTTCTTTGCACGGAAACTCTTCGTGTTTCCGGGCAAAGAGGGGCAGCTGTGAGCACGTGATTTTTGCCCTACATGAATTATTCCCAAAATTCAAACAAAATGATTTCTTTCATTATTTGGCAATTTTGTGAATTTTGTATTATTTTTTGTTAATTGTTTGCATTTTATTTGTACATTTAATTCATATGAAAACATAAAATACACTTGACATTAGCATTTAGGATTTAATTTCATGTTTTAGGATTAGTTAGTAGTTAAAATGCGTTTAAAACAGAATATAAAGAAAATAACAAAAAGAGTCCATTTCTTTTTTTTGATAAATTTTGAATTTTTCATAGGTTTGCTTTTAAATAGTTTAGTTTTGGGAATAAATTAGGATTTTAACTTTGCATTTTTTTTTCCTTATAAAATCAGAAAACACAAAATACAAAATGAAAATAAAAAAAATAAAAGGAATAAAAGGAAAAGAAAAGAAAACAATTTAAAAGTAAAAGGGAAATATAGGTTTAGTGATATGCCCACATTTGGGCCAAATCCTAATCTAATTCCCCAGCCCAATCAATCCCCCACCGTAACCCGTTCGCCCAAGCCCAATCTCCCGTTACCCAGTCCAGTTCCACCTTTGGCCAAAAACGACCCCGTTTAGAGGACAATTAATCCAGGCCGCCTATTCACTCCAATCCAACGGCCTGAGTTCAATCTCAGGCATTTAATAAAACTGTCCAAACAATCCCATAAACCCTAAAATATTTTTCATCCTCCTCGTACACTCCCCCCTGTAACACCACCCCCCGTCTCCAGCCGCCACCACCGTCTCCGCCGCCCTCCACCCTAACGCCGCCGGCCGGAAATCGCCGCCACCGGCGGCGAAGCCCCAAATCACCCCAAAATTTCACCCCTAAATCCTTTCCCTCTCCTCTTTCCAAATCCCCAAATCCCATCCCTTGAATCCTAACCGATTGTCCCAAATCTTGAATCGAAATTTTCCGGTCATGACCCAAAGTAACCCAATCACCACCAAATTAACACCGTATAATCGCCATGACATCCTCTATTAGAACCCCCAGGTCCCGTCCCTCGAACATGGCCGGAATTGCTCGAATGTTAGTTTAAGTTTTCCGGCCAAAACCCTAGTTGCACCAAACTACTCCAAAGTGATACCACAAAATCCCCGAGCCACCCTAATCCCCACACATATGGCTATTTTACAAGAATCCAACCGGAACTCGTGAAGTCTTGGATCTAGGGTTTTGAAAGCAAAATTCGGGTGATTGGATTTTCAAAAAAAACCAATTTCCAAAATCGATCAAAAGGAAAAAATCAGTAAGGTTTTTATTTTTTATTTTTAATTGATCCTGGTATCATTTTTGATTTATTTTTCACGTGTTTTGCTTGTTTCTTGTTCTCAATCTTTATTCTTCTGTGTCGTATAATTCGTGACTTATTCCTGATTGCCCATGATTTACTTCATGTTCGTTAATTTGGTCTAGTTTTATTCATGGTTATTCATTTTTATTCTGTTTTCCTTTCCTTAGTAGTTAATAATCCTGTTCGTTTTCTTTTGATTGGTTAATAATGCTGATTAGTTAATTGATTAATTGATAGTCAGTAGGAATGTGAAATAGAAGTAATGTCTAGTTTTGTTTGACATTTGAGAATCCACCCCTATAGTTGGAAATTGTTTGGTTATAGCTGTAGTTTAGGTGTAAGTTCAGGGGTAGTTCAGGTATTTAGAAATGCATAAGAATGATGTAGTTAAAACTAGAATTCTCCAGAATCCTCTAGAATGGGACTTTAGTTCTACTTTCAGAAAGTTAGGTTGTTTACTTGAGAAGCAAGTTAATAACTAGGGGACTAAACTGAATATAAAAGAGGGACTAATAGTATAAATAAAAATTTATGGGCTGCTCTCATTTTGCTTATAAAAGGCAGTGTATACTGCCTTGATTCAGAAGTTTTGAGCAGCCTCCGAAGAACTCCCCTCCAAAAAATTTTCTCTCTAATCTCCAGATCTGATTTTGAAATTCAAATATTCAAAAACCCAAAAACAATAGAAAACCTTCAAAAATCAAAAAAGTACTTCTCCATTAAGAATTTTAGAATAATTTCAGCTCTTAGATAGTGATTCACATTTCCTAGTCTAATACTAGGCTGCTGGAGTTTCAGTTCATTTACTGAGTTGTTTTCAAGTGAATTTAGACTCATACAAGCTGATTTTGGTCAAGTGTTGGTCTATTCAAGCTGTGTTGATTGGTTTGGTACTATTCAAGCTGTTTCGATTGGGTTTTGTGTTTGATTTGGTGTGAAATTTCTTCTGGATCATTTGACATCATCTACTGGGTTGATTCACTACTGATTTTGCTGCTGGAAATTGTTATTGCTGCTGATTCTCTTCTTCTGTTCATTTCGACTTGATTTTCAGGTACACATTTGAATTTGCCCTGATGTAACCTTCAGTTGGAATGAAATGAAGTCATATTTCAAACTTTTGCTCCTGTTATGACATGACTGGAATGTGTAATAATAGTTATCACATTAGTTGGATCATGATGTAATGATAGTTGACTATAGGTTAGATTTATAGTTTACTTTCGACTAGAATGTGTTTAATTGGACTGTAATTGGACTGTGGACTGTTATTTGATCGACTACGGATGCTTAAATTAGTATATTGATTAAACTGAAGTTAGTTGTCACATTAGTTGCTAGACTAGAATAGGAGTTAGTTGTTTTCATTGTTCCATTTACACATGTTCGTAGGACTTACTGGATTGTTAAACTAGTCTGGCCAGAATTGTTAGATTGTGTGCGATCAGTGCTAAATATTAGCTCGTACCAATTGCTAGTTCAGGCAATATTACATCAGCGGAATAGAGAGGGAAAGTGTACATCAGCGGAATAGAGAGGGAAAGTGTACATCAGCGTGAAGTACCCACGCTGCTCCAACAATGTCAGCATCACGTTGGTTATCTGAAAATTGCCTGCCCGGATCCGGGGCGGAACAATTGCACTCGCATAGCCTTGGTTGGGAAGAACTCTAGGAGCCACTCTTGGAGGTGTTTCTAACGCTGTCCGCACAAACATGACCATGGACCGCGCTAGCTTGAACCTTGGCAAATTACATCTCTCTGATCTTCTCTTCCGCGGACCGCACAGAATGGTGGTGCGGCCGCGGTGTCTTCAGTGTGGCCGCACAATATCTACTGCGGCCGCACTGCTTTTATGCCTTGAAAAACCAATCTCTGAATCTCCCTAGTGCGGACCACATAGAATGGACTGCGGCCGCACTAGGCTAGTTTGTCCTGAGTTGTCTTTGTCTTTGATACTTGTGCAGGTTTCACTCCTTTTGAGCTGATATTTGACATCCCGTCACTTTGTTGATCAAACCTGCAATCAAGCACAACTTTTGAGCCTTTTGGGACTATTTTGTAAGAATTTGTAATCAAAGCGTAAGCAAGAAGGCGCATGAAACACATCAAAATCCTTAGTTATCAACTCCCCCAAACTTAAGCTTTTGCTTGTACTCAAGCAAACAAAATAAGACCCACCCCTTGAGGTAAAATCCAAGAATTTTCAGCTATCCTAAAGTAACCTCGACTAGCCTCAATTGGGACTAACAATTTCCCTCAATACAAATGAATCATTAACAACATTTAACCTTTGAAAAACCATGGATCAAGTGCGACACAAGAGCATCAAGAGTTGACTCAACACATCAAAGAACTCTTTCAATTACTTTGGTCATTGTGGAACCCAAACTCACACATCCTCAACTCTCCCTAAGCAAACCTCACCTTTAGAATAGTGGCACACAAAACGAGGTTAATGGGAATTCACTCATCTCTCTCAAGGAAAGGTCACAAGTCCGGCTCTAGGTACCATATGCTTGCCCCTTATGTAAGTATCCACTAATGTAAGCTTCATTCAACTCAAGATCATATAGGGCTTTTGTGGAGTCATTGTGAAGGCTTTTGGTTTAGGGTAGGTCATGTTTTGTTCAAGTGGGTTCCATCTTCCCTTAAGCACTTCTTTTGATTCATTTGGCACAATTCACTTGACTCTTTGAGTCATTTCACTTCTTTCTAAGGGGTTAGAGAGACACATTGCCACTCTTTCTTATGCATTTCAAACCTTTTCTCCTTTTTCAACTTTCCACACCGTTCTTCCTTTTTCATTGCTTTCCTTGAATCCCTTTTTATTTATTTTTTTCACATTGAACTTTCTTTTTGTCTTTTTGCTTTTCTTTCTTTTTCATTGCCTTTCCTTTTCTTCACTTTTGTGCCTTTTTACCACTTCGTTGCAATCCTCGTCTCTCCCCCCAAACTTATACTTTTACCATGTGCTAAAGGAAAGATTTGGGTGCCAAGAGAGGGTATCTTTTAGAACGGGTATAGGCTTGTATCATGGTTCTTGAAAGAAAAAAGCTCTAAGGCTCAAAAGGGTTAACTAAGGATCTTATCATTGTTAGGCTATGGAATTGTTCAATCTATCATTTGGATCAAGGAGAGCCTATAATCACGTCTCAAGTCAAAATTCACTTAGGATTTCGCTTCAACAAACATTCAGGGCAAGTTCTAGACCAATGGCTCGGGACTTGGACTCGCAATTCAATTACTCACCACACACACTAAGGGATTGCTAAAGATATAGAGTCGGGGGCCCACAACGACCTTAGATACGATTTGAGCACACAATGGTCCCGAAAAACCACTTGATGATTATCGGTCAACACAAGAGTCTCAAGGCCATGACTTTTACCATCCTACACACAACAATTTGTTTTTGACCATAAGATCAAAGGCAAATATGCTAGGCCCAAGTGAAGCTTTGCTTGAGGTACCCTTAACTACAAAATACTAAAAACAAAAAGAAAAACGGACTTAAACCCTTCAGAAGGTTGTCACGCCATCTATCATTGGGAAGAGCCACCCGGTTCACACAACACTCCACCTTTGGAAAGAACCGTGGCATTAAGAAAACCAAAGGCTTATTACAAATTTCAAAAACAAGAAGCTACGAATCACAAATAAGAAGCTAAAAAATGAAAAGATTTTGCGGAAAATAGAATAAATATATACAAGAGGGAATTTGAATATACAATAGACGGGATGAATATATACAATGAAAATCAAGAAAGCATAAAATGGTATCAATATATACAGTCATCCAAAAATGAAGGGCGCACCCCCTCGAATAAAAGTTGGCATTGTCCCCAATGCCAACTAGTCTAAATAAGCACCAAAAAGATAGAAAAAGGATATAGATGACTCCCTAAGCCAAGTCCGTCTACATAGGATCATGGGTGGCCCCTGGGTCCTCTGTGTGCTCGGGAACCTCAGACTGGTTCCCAGTGGTCTGCTCTGCTGCTACTGGGACCTGGGCCTGGACAGGCTCTGGAACTAGTACATCCTGTGGCTGACTGGAGGAAGCCTCTGGTAGGTCCGCCAACTAGATAATAGCATCATCTGCTCTAGGGATCATCCTCCTCCTCTTCAGAGGCCTCTGGGTCTGCTCCGGCTGTGGATGAGCTGCTGGGACGGGATCATCTAGCAACAGGTCCAAAGGCAGCTGGTCTGCCTTCAATCTATCAACATCTGCCCGCAGCTCCTTCACGGACTCCTTAGAGGCCCGTGTCTTCCGTAGATTCCTATGCTCCTTAGCAAGCTCCTTGAGAGCCATGCTATGTGAATCCACTGCCTTTGTTAATGCATCCTGAGTGTTGAGGATTTTCTTCTGGTTCTCAAGAATTTCCTTCAAGGCATCCTCTATTGATTGTGGGACCTATGCTAGCTGAGGTGCCGACTGAGCTGCAACAGTAGCAGTCAATGTGGACAACCTAGATGACGCTGTGGACATCCAGTTGTTGATACTGGCAAGGGCGTGGCTCAGTTGGTGGGCAGTGATGGGATGGGCCTGGCTAGATGGAATCTCCGGGCCTGCTGATGTGGAAAGGCCAGGAGGAATGGCTGCAGGAGTGGAAGGTCCAGGAGGCATATCAGCAGAAATGGAGGTAGGCTCAGCAGGGACCTCTACCACAACTGGCTCTTCAGACTGGCCAGTTGGGGCAGAGGTAGGGCCTTGTAGTTCTTGTCCTTGGGGTTGTCATTCCCCTTCAAGCTATACCAGGAGAACGGGGCTGTCGCCTTGACCTTGACGTCATAGGGCTTCTTGTCCACCTTCAGGTCCCGAAAATACATAGTGAGGGTACTAGGGAAAGGGTAGTTCCGGTCATGCTCTGCTCCCACCAATGAGATAATGCGGGACATCACATTCCCCATATTTATGGGGTATCCTGCCATAATCGAAGCAACCGAAACAGCCCGATGGAGAGGAAGGGTCTGGTCATGTGTAGTAGGATCCAATCGGCTGCAAATAAATGTCTCCCAACCCCTTGCCTCAAAGTTCAAGGTCCTCCGCAATATCTTTACTCCAGCAGTCAACCACTCAGGAATGGTACCTGGGATTTCCAGGTACTGAGCTAACCATGGACGGACCTCCTCGCCCATCTCCAACTTTGCCATGTATAGAGTCTCATCCTCCTCATTGAAACCCAAGTATTCATTGAGGTATTTCCCATCAAACAACACTTTCTTGTTGCGAACCTTGGTCACTTTGGAGCCCTTTTTGATGTGGGCTACATTGCAGTAGAATTCCTTGACCATGTGTTCATTAGCATCTACACAGTCATCGAAGAAGTACTCCCAACCCACTCTAGTTCTGAATTGTCTCTGCACGTCAGGTTTGTGGGGTAATAAATCTTTGTCAATGAAGCTCCACTCCGGTATCAACTTTCTCACCGGCCACCACTCCCTAAACTTGTGGTACGCCACCTGGCTCACAAATCTATCCTCCCAAACATCAGCCTTTCTAGTTCGAGCAATGCCTCCAACCTGAGGCTCACCACCTTCAGCTATCTCCTCATCCCCTTGTACTTCCTCCTCACCTCCGTCTGACCCTCCCCGGATAATGAAGCTGTGGGGGAGGTGGAGTAATCACCACTGCCGGCGCTGAGCCCTCAGACGACTAGTGAGAACATGCTATGGTGCTTGGGCAGTGGGTGGTGATGGAGGGGTATCTCTTAACCTAAATCTCTTCAGCTAGTCTTCAACATACTCTGGCACGGAGTTTGAAGAAATGTCCCTTGACGGTTGGTACTCACTCCCCGAGGAATGGGAAGCAGCTCTGTCTGCAGCTTTAATTAGCTTTTTGGTCTTTTTTATGTTCTCCCGAGCTTGGGGAAGGAGTTTTACCATCTTCTTCTTCCCTCCCCAGGAGGGTTCTCCTTTTCCGGGTTGTTTTGAGCCTTTTCTCACCATTGTCTACAAACACAATTCAAATAACTTGTTAGTATCAATGGGTTCACATAAAGCAGTGTTGCAGACAAATGAAAATGTTGCAGGATTTGCCTAGTACGGACCACACAAAATGGTAGTGCGGCCACACTGAGGCCACCACGGACCGCACAAGAATGACCGCGGTCTGCACAAGTATAGGGTTCAAAAAATAAGTCCTCTGAATCTCACCAGTGCGGACCGCACAAAACCAACCGCGACCATACTGGGCCAGTGCGGACCGCACAAAATGTAGTGTGGTCGCACTGGGCAAAGGTCAACTGGACACAAGATGGCACCGCGGACCGCAAAGAAATGACCGCGGTCCATGCTACGTGCCCAGACATGGCACTGAGTTAGGGTTTATCAGATTTTGCTTTTAAGTTCAACTTTCACCTAATTAGGGTTCCTACTCAATTACCCAGTCCATTATACTCACCAAGTTCACAAAAATTACCATTTAAACTAACCTAATCTAACAATCAGAGAAATATGGGAAGAAGAAAAAATACAAGTTAAGAGATATGAAAATAAAATGAAATTACACAATGAAACAAAGAAGAATTGAGTGAAATGTTACTAGATATTGAGATGAAGTGCAGTTAATCAATGCTAATCAAGAATTACAGTCAAGGAAGAAGGTGAATAGTAACACTATGCTCTGAGATTCAAGTTTGCAAAAAGGGTAAAAGAGGCCCTCGGGGTCTATTTATAGAGAAACCCCTGGGGCCCATTCTCACCTACCAGTGCGGCCGCACAAAATGGACCGCGGTCCGCACTGGTCACTTTTGTTCAATTCTAACTCAGTAACCCACCACGGTCCGTACAAAATGGACCGTGACCGCGGTGGTCTATCGCGGACCGCACCAAATCAACCGCGGCCGCGGTGGAAAACTTTAGCGAGCAATTTTTGTCACCCTTCAGCAGTGCGGACCGCACAAAGTGTAGTGCGGCCGCACTGGAAACTTCAGAGACTGAATATTTTTGCAATTATGTCCTGCACTGCATCAACTCAATCCTGCAACATCTCACAACCAGTTAGCCCAAAAATCAATCCTATACTACAAAGAAAATCAAAGAAAACAAAAAGAAAAACACATGGGTTGCCTCCCAAGAAGCGCTTGATTTAACGTCGCGGCACGACGCGGGTTACCATCACATCATTTGAAATGAACAACAGCCACCGCATGGCTATCATCAAACTTCCCAAGATAATGCTTGACCCGGTTCCCATTCACTCTAAAAACTTCACCACTTTTGTTCTTCAAATCAAGAGCACCAAAGGGGGTCACACACACAACTTCAAACGGTCCACTCCATTTTGATTTAAGCTTTCCCGGAAACAGACGTAACCGGGAATTGAACAAGAGAACCAAATCACCAACTTTGAACTCCTTTCCACGAGCATATTTATCAAGAAGGTACTTCATCTTGTCCTTATACATGGACGAACTAGAGTAGGCATGGAACCGGAATTCATCAAGCTCATTTAGTTGTTCAACACGAAGATTGGCCGCAACATCCCACTCAAGATTCAACTTCTTCAAGGCCCACATGGCCTTATGCTCCAACTCCACAGGTAGATGACATGATTTCCCAAATACCAACCGGCACGGCGACATACCGATTGGGTCTTGTAAGCGATCCGGTAAGCCCATAGAGCATCATCTAACTTTTTAGACCAATCGGTCCTATTGGCATTGACGGTCTTGGATAAAATGCTCCCTGTTAGACACTTCCACCTGGCCACTTGCTTGAGGATGATAAGGCGTAGACACTTTGTGGTTGACACCATACTTGAAAAGCAAGGCATCAAAAGCTCTATTACAAAAATGTGATCCTCCATCACTAATAATTGCCCGAGGTGTACCAAACCTTGTGAAAATACTCTTCTTCAGAAATTCCACCACACTCCTAGCTTCATTGTTGGGCAAGGCCACGGCCTCGACCCATTTTGAGACATAATAAACCGCCACAAGAATGTAGGTGTTTCAACACGAGCTTACAAAAGGGCCCATAAAATCGATACCCCATACATCAAAGACATCAACTTCAAGAATGGTGTTTAGAGGCATCTCATCTTTCTTGGAAATCTCGCCCGCTCGTTGACATTGATCACATCTTTTTACTAGATCACTTGCATCTTTGAACAAGATTGGCCAATAAAAACCACAACTCAGAACTTTCGAAGCCGTCCTCGCCCCTCCATGATGGCCACCATAGGGGGAGGAACGACAAGCCTCTAAAATGCTAAATTGCTCCTCCTCAAGTACACACCTCCAGATGACTCCGTCGGTGCAAATCTTGAACAAGTATGGCTCATCCCAATAGAAGTCCAAACTATCCCGTTTGCGCTTCTTCCTTTGGTTAGAAGAGAGCTCACACGGGATGATTCCAGTCACAAGGAAATTGGCAATGTCCGCAAACCATGGCATATCACACATCGACACAGAAAGTAGTTGCTCATTGGGGAATGTATCATTGATCTCTAGGCCATCACACGACCTTCCTTCCTCCTCCAAGCGGGACAAATGATCCGCAACTTGGTTCTCACTACCTTTCGGTCCCCTATTTTCAAATCAAACTCTTAAAGAAGTAACACCCATCTCATCAACCTTGCCTTGGAATCTTTCTTGGTCATCAAGTACCTAAGGGCGGCATGGTCGGTGTGCACTATGACTTTGGCCCCCATAAGATATGGCCGAAATTTTTCCATGGCGAACACAATAGCCAACAATTCCTTCTCCATCACCGTGTAGTTCCGTTGAGCTTCATTCATAATCTTGCTTGCATAGTACACGGGATGAAACATTTTGTTCACTCTTTGACCTAACACTGCCCCAACTGCAACGTCACTTGCATCGCACATGAGCTCGAAAGGCAAGCTCCAATTGGGTGCGGTAATGATCGGGGTGGTGGTCAACTTGTGCTTAAGAAGTTCAAAGGCCTCCATGCATTTCTCATCAAACACAAACTTAGCATCTTTCTCTAGCAACTTGCAAAGGGGATTCACAACCTTCGAAAAATCCTTGATGAACCGCCTGTAGAACCCTGCATGCCCAAGGA
>NW_017677217.1:27052-27811 GCF_001879085.1 Nicotiana attenuata
CTACACTCCTAGCTTCATGTTGGCAAGGCCACGGCCTGACCCCATTTTGAGACATAATCCACCGCCACAAGAATGTAGGTGTTTCCACACGAGCTTACAAAAGGGCCCATAAAATCGATACCCCATACATCAAAGACATCAACTTCAAGAATGGTGGATAGAGGCATCTCATCTTTCTTGGAAATCACGCCCGCTCGTTGACATTGATCACATTTTTTTTACAGATCACTTGCATCTTTGAACAAGGTTAGCCAATAAAAACCACAACTCAGAACTTTCGAAGCCGTCCTCTCCCCTCCATGATGGCCACCATAAGGCGATGAATGACAAGCTTCCGGAATGCTAAATTGCTCCACCTCAGGTACACACCTCCGAATGACTCCGTCGGTGCAAATCTTGAACAAGTATGGCTCGTCCCAATAGAAGTCCAGACTATCCCGTTTGAGCTTCTTCCTTTTGTTAGAAGAGAGCTCACACGGGATGATGCCAATCACAACGAAATTGGCAATATCCGCAAATCATGGCATATCAAACATTGACATAGAAAGTAGTTGCTCATCGGGGAATGTATCATTGATATCAAAGCCATCACACGGCCTTCCTACCTCCTCCAAGCGGGACAAATGATCCGCTACTTGGTTCTCACTACCTTTCCGGTCCACTATTTCCAAATCAAACTCTTGAAGAAGTAACACCCATCGCATCAACCTTGCCTTGGAATCTTTCTTGGTCATCAAGTACCTAAGGGCGGCATGGTCG
>NW_017677217.1:32229-32918 GCF_001879085.1 Nicotiana attenuata
AAACACCAACCGCTACGGTGACATACCAATTGGGGTCTTGTAAGCGGTCCGGTAAGCCCATAGAGCATCATCTAACTTTTTAGACCAATCGGTCCTATTGGTATTGACGGTCTTGGATAAAATGCTCTTTATCTCCCTATTAGACATTTCCAACTGGCCACTTGCTTGAGGATGATAAGGCGTAGTCACTTTGTGGTTCACACCATACTTGGAGAGCAAGGCATCAAAAGCTCTATTACAAAAATGCGATCCTCCATCACTAATGATTGCCCGAGGTGTACCAAACCTTGTGAAAATACTCTTCTTCAGAAATGCCACTACACTCCTAGCTTCATTGTTGGGCAAGGCCACGGCCTCGACCCATTTTGAGACATAATCCACCGCCACAAGAATGTAGGTGTTTCCACACGAGCTTACAAAAGGGCCCATAAAATCGATACCCATACATCAAAGACATCAACTTCAAGAATGGTGGATAGAGGCATCTCATCTTTCTTGGAAATCACGCCCGCTCGTTGACATTGATCACATTTTTTTACTAGATCACTTGCATCTTTGAACAGGTTAGCCAATAAAAAACCNCAACTCAGAACTTTCGAAGCCGTCCTCTCCCTCCACTGATGGCCACCATAAGGCGATGAATGACAAGCTTCCGGAATGCTAAAATTGCTCCACCTCACGGTACACAC
>NW_017677218.1:0-2003 GCF_001879085.1 Nicotiana attenuata
CTTTTCCCCAACTCAAGTACTTCCTTCTTCTGTCCGTTCGAGGACGAAGGGTTGTTTTAGAGGTGGAGAATGTGATGACCTAAGAGGTCATCACTTGTTTAAAAATGAAATTCTACGTTTCGAGGCCTTAAAAACCTCTCTTAGCATCACCTCGATTTGCATGCGCAGTCCGGGCGTGTAGCCGGAAAGCCTAAATGTGAAAATCTGTGAAAAATAATAAATTTTAACTATAAAATGAATTAATTTGACTTCGGTCAATATTTTGGGTAAACGGGCCCGGACCCATGATTTGACGTTCCCAAAGGATCCGTAGGAAAATATGGGACTTGGGCGTATGTCCGGAATCGAATTCCGAGGTCCCAAGCCCGAGAAATGAATTTTTGAAGAAAATTGTTTTCTGAAATTGTCTATAAGGTTTGAAAATGAATTTTGATTAGAACATGTTGGTATCGGGCCGTATTTTGGTTCCGGCGCCTGGCATTTGAATTTCAAGTACCATTTTAACGTAATGAGATTGAGACAATGTCAGTCCTTGAGGAGTCCTATGAATTTTAATCCTAGAATTAAACTCAGCAACTCCTAAGTCTTTCATATCAAACTTGCTAGCAAGCATACGCTTAGTAGCATTTATATCCGTAATGTCTTTGCTCATTATTAACATAACATCAACATATAAACATACAGTGACTATATAATTTGAAGTGTTTTTAATGTAAACACATTTACCATACTCATTAACCTTAAATCCATTTGCCAATATTGTTTGGTCAAATTTTGCATGCCATTTTTTGGGTGCTTGTTTCAATTCATAAAGTGACTTGTCATGTCGTCACACCATCTTTTCTTTTCCGGGAACCACGAACCCTTCAGATTTCAAGACCATACACAACAGTTAATGCTATTAGCACCCTAATAGATGTAATCCTCGTTACCGGCGAGTATGTATCAAAATAATCAAGACCTTCTCGTTGTCTAAAACCTTTGACAACTAATCTTGCCTTATATTTGTCAATAGTACCATCAGTTTTCATTTTCCTTTTGAAAATCCACTTAGAACCCAAAGGTTTATTTCTTGGAGGAAGATCAACCGATTCCCAAGTATGATTACTTAATATGGATCCTATCTCATTATCAACTGTCGCTTTCTAATATTGTGCTTCCGAGGAAGACTGTAACGACTTGACTGGTTGTTTTGAGAAATTGTGTCCGGTTCAGCAGTTTGAGGTCACGAGCAACTTCATATTATGTGTATCGACTTGTGTGCATGGTTGGATTCTGTTTCCGGATGAATAGGAGTCGAATTGAAAGAAGGAATCTAGTTTTGGAAGCTTAAGCGATGAGAATTTGACCGGAATTTGACTTTTGAGTAAACGGCTCCGAAATGAGTTTTGGATAATGTCATTAGCTTTGTATGGTGATTTTGGACTTAGGAGTGCGTTCGGATTTGGATTTGGAGTTCCGTAGGGGGATTTGAGGCATTTCGGCTAAAGTTGGAAAAGTAGAAGTTTGGAAAATGGAGAGTTTGACCCATAGTTGACTTTTGTATTATCGAGTTCGGAATGCGATTTCAAAAGTTGGAAAAGCTCTGTTATGTCATTTGGGACTTGCCTGCAAAATTTGGTGTCGTTTGGAGTTGATTTGATAGGGTTCGGACGCTTGATTGCAATTCTAGAAGTTCTTGAAGTTCATAGTAATATTCATGCGTTTTGGCATCCGATTCATGGTTCTAAAGGTTATTTTTGTGTTCTGATTGCGCAAGCGAGTTTGTGTTATGTATTCAAACTTGCGTGGGTGTTTGGTTTGGAGCCCCGAGTGCTCGGATGAGTTTTGAAAGCGTTTTGGAGTGTTTGGAAGGAAATTTCTGATTTTCTGCTGTCTGATCTCGCATTTGCGAGTAATGGGTCGCAATTGCGACCACCGCTTTTGCGGGCATTATATCGCATTTGCGAAAATGGCTGGGACTGGCAGGCTTCGCATTTGCGAAGCCAGTCTCGCAAATGCGA
>NW_017677218.1:2028-30190 GCF_001879085.1 Nicotiana attenuata
CGTCCTGATGCAAGCTTGAAATGAACATCCATTGGAATTCCATTCCACGCATTGTATGCGTGCATGAGCGCTCAGTATTATATATGCGATGATGCTTTGTTGATTCCTGATCGAGGGATTGAGATGTGATCTCTGTGTGTTGATTGTTGTGGCCAGTCGGAGGACTTGAAGGTCCTTATTATGCCTACAGCTTGAGCACTGAGGCTTGTGATTGGTGTTGGCACGTGCTTTTGCGATTTGTCTGTTACCGGATATGTCCCTATTAGGTGGGATGATGACTGCGTTAGCTATCTGTGATGATATGATGTGACTGCGAGCTGTGTACAACATGATTGGAACAAGACAAGAAGGGTCTGCTTGGGAGGTAGTAAGAACTATCCGTCTTGATTTTCCATCGTAAATTTATGTATAGCCCGAAGTTAGTGGGCGTGTTTAAGGACCTTTCATGTTGACTATGGTTGGGGAAGTGAAGATAAGATTTCACGTTGTGATACGAGTTCGGCTTAGGGAGAATTAAGTGATTGCGTAATGTTTAATTGACGGTTCGGATGGATAAAGAGATGTTAGTTTGAGGCAAAGCAGTGGGGTTATTCTCCTGTGGATTGTCCTAAATTTGCGTAATCCCTTTGTTATTTATCTGCAAGATCTTTGTTTACAGGGAAATATATGTTTTTACAATTTGATTTGGGTTTGTCAAGAGAGTAGGCTTTGACTACTCGAGCAGTGAATGCGAGATTTGGTAGAAATATAAAGTACCAGATGGTCTGTGTTCACAGAGCTTATGAAGGTATTGAGTCTTAATCTTCACTATGGTATTTCATGGCCAGCAATAAGTATTATGTGTTATGAGTTATGTGTATTGTTTTGGTCTATGATTCGAGCCAAGTGAGAGGGAGTCTTCTATTGATGGAGTTGATGCCAGTTTAATGTGCTCATGTTGTTCCATGTGAGGCGTACTGTGTGAATCAGTTATTGGCTTACGAAAATGAGACCGAGGATGGTCGAAAGTAAAGGAAAATTTTTGACAAGTTATGTCATGCTTCATAGGTGATATGAAATACGGAATGTCCTGAGTTTTTTTTGGTAATGGGGCTCCGTGCATAGAGCAGAAGTTGCTTGGTTGTTTCTAGAGATGAAGTTACACCCTGCAGTGTCGGAGTGCTATTGAGGCACGGGCTGGTTGTTGTTTGATCAGGCTGATTGCAGTTTGAATAGAAGTGAATGACTCTCGAGAATGGTTCTGATTGTGTTTAATTTTTTACATGTAACAATTGGGTATTTTCAAGTTTCATTTATGTGCAGAAACTTGAGTTTTTCATTGAAGATGTTCAAGACTTGTGGTATTTCTATATCAATTATGGATCTATGTATCACAGTATCAGGAAGTAGAAGGAACGGATTTAGATTTTGCAGGAAGTCTCTTCAGAGTAAAGTATTGATGTGGTGTTTTGGGAATATTTAAGAGAGGTTATTCAGCGGCTTATGAGGTCTTAGTGGTGTGTTTTGATGCTTGGGCCCTCGTGGTGGTAAGTCTTGGGTGAGAAATTGTGAATTGTATAGAAGAAGGCAGTACAGCTAAAGGTAAGTTAGAAGGGAACTCGGACAGATGGGATAGCTTTGGAAGTTATGGGGCCGAGTCGGTATGGTAAGGATATGATTATCTGGATGGCCTACGATGGGTAATTGAGTTTTCCACAAGTGAGTTTCGCGGCAATTCTTGGTATTAGTGACCTGCTAGCTCGATAGAGTTAGAAGGATTCAGTCCTGACGATTTAGATTTGCACAAATGGAATTCGGAGAGTTTAGATGTTTTTCCACACAGTTTAAGATGGTTATATTTTTCCTATTGGCGTGAGGGCATGGGATTGTATAGTGATTTTCTTCTAGATGGATTCAATGGGAAGTTTTGGCTAGTGGTTGTACATAGTTTGTTTTGTAGCCGGAGGATTATGAGAAGTTCTCGTGGTTATCCTAGGATGTTACGGTTTTTAAGCGGGATGTTTGTGTAGGATTGAGATTTTGCATGTGTTAAGGACGAGGTTAGATTTGAAAGGGAAGGTCCAAATTCATTAGATATCATGGGCAGCTTCAGGTGACTAGATAAATGAGATCACTGTTGTTGTGGCTTTGATGAGGGTTATAACCTTTCAGAAGGCGACTGTGCTTGAGTTACGGATCTTTTTTCTCTTGCGGGCCACTATCTTGTCTGATCGGACGGAGATTATTTCGAGTTTTGCTTGGTGGCTTGAGAATTATAGGTGTACCTCTCATGAGATGATGAGTCCTACGAGGTGTGTATTATGCGAGCGCGGAATTGGATCAGAAATGGCGTAATTCGTGTCTTTATGGACTTGGAGACTAGAAAGTCCTCCATATACAATTATTCTCGTGGTTGTGGAGCAAGATTGGTGGGTTAAGTTAGTCAGATGGTGGTATTTGCTATGATTTCAAGTCATGTGAACTTTCGGCAGGATTATTTATCTGTATTGTGTGTGACTAGAGTTGATGTGGGTTCATTTGGTAGACCCTATTATGATGTGTGTTTTGCATCGAGGACGCTTTGTTGGCTTCGAGTTGCCCTTTGGTGAGGGATGTGTTTTGGATTCGGGTTGTTATCTGAGCTACTAGTAATAGGGGATCTACGAGTTACCTTTCTGTGATTGCGAGCCGTTAGATTTGTGGTTATAGGCACATGTGGTGCCAGCCTTATTATGGGCCTCTCAGTGAATCGAGCGGGAAGGTAACTGAGTATTGCCGGTGGGATGGCGTTATCGGTTATGTCCTTTCGAGTTGTGTGGTGTTAACATAATTTACCTCGCGGTTATGATGAATTGCTTTGGTTTGTAGGACACATATTTATGCACCAGCTGTCAATTCTTGAGCATAGTACTTAAGGTGTCTCATGTGGACCAGTGTTGGATGAGATCGCGCATATGGAGCGAAGCTATGTGGAGTATTGATCCTTGCTGGGTTAGATTTGTGTGTTCTGTTTCTACTTGTGTGGCAGGTTCTTAGCCTTGTGTTTGTCGGTACTAGTGAGCTTGCGGTACACTCTTTATTTGAGTTCATTTTCATGAATTGAGTAAGTCTTGGATTGTCTTCTTATTAGTTGCACGGATTGCACAAGGTCGTGCTTTAGTCTGTTTATGTGTCAATGTCATAGAGTAGTTGTGTTGGATTAGATGAATCGTCGGGATCTAGAATGAGACAAACGGATTCGATTTCCGCCATGTTGGAAAGATAATATCGGAGTTCGGCTTAGAAAATTTGCTATGGTCCTTTGCCAAAGGAGAAGTTGCTTCATGAAATGGTGATCTTGAGAAATGGTTATGGCTTACTCGTGTTTATTTATCATTGGCAGTATAGAAAGGTGTTTGAATGAGAACTTTAGTTGATAAGAGTTTCCTATCGATATTCGGTTCTTGTGTTGCAGGCTGCTGTATTAGAGATATCGCTGCAAGCATTTGAGTTATGTGGTATATCATTGAATTGCATCGAGATTGCGGGTTATGGGTTATTATAGCTTGTTCGGGGGCTTAGTCAAAATTAATAGACGTGAGATTTTGATTATGGGTTAATATAGGCTTGTTCGGCTTTAGTCAAAATATAGACGTGAGGATTTTGATCTTGTGATGATTTCGGAAGTGGAAATGTGTATCTTAAGGTTCATGGGGCTAGGTTGGACTGTGGAATTCAGTTTACATTGTGTTATCGGACCTATACGAGATAGGCGGTGACGTGGGCATCACCCCCGGTATGTTCATTGGTAAGGTCTATTCAGCGATTGCGTTTAGCTTTTGGAACAACTATTGGCACGTTTCGAGGGACGAACGTTATGTTAAGTGGAGGGGAGATGTACTACCCGACCCAGGATCGTTTTGAGCTTCTTGCACTTTGCTCCCCATTTTCTTAGGCATGACTTGGCCCGTGTGATGTATTAAGACCTATGTAAATTGTTGGTTTTGGTTTCAGAGGTATCGGAATGAATTTGGAGAACAGTTCTCAATTTGAGCTTGAATTTTGAAAATTTGACAAGGATTTGACTTGTCGGTATATTGATCTCGGATCAGAATTTTTATTGATTTGGTTTAGCTCCGTTTAGGTATTTGGACCTTAGCGAGCGTGATCGGAATGCATTTTGGAAGTCCGTGGAGGTTTAGGGCCTTGAATTGGCGAAATTGAGATTTTGGCGTTTTCCGGTTGATAGGTGGAGATTCTTGATATAGGGGGTCGGAATGATCCGGAAGTGTGTAGTAGTCCTTGTATGTCATTTGGGTAATGTGTGGTGCAAAATTTCAGGTCATTCGACGTTAGTTGGGGGGGTTTTTGATCAAAAGCGAATTGCGAAGATTTTAGAAAGCTTGGACTTGAATTGATGTATTGTGGTGAAATTTGTGTTGTTTTGAGGTGTTTTGAATATTGGTACAAGTTTTGGAATAAGGTTTTAGGAATGTGTTGTGTTGCTTTGGTTGAGGTCTCGGGGCCTCGGGTGATTTTTCGATGGTTACACGGGAAGATTGCAAACTTGTTGAATTGCGATTTGCTTGTTCTTTCTTGGTATTTTCTGCACCATGCGGTTTGGGGGCCGATGCTGTCGCTATGTTGCAAGGAATGGGCAGGATGCGATAAGGAGTCGCAGGTGAAGAGCTGGAGCGAACCGCAGATCGGTGATGGGGACCGCACCTGCAAGGAGTGCGTAGATGGACGCAGATTGCGAGTAGGTTTGGCCATGTTAAATGAATTTCGAGTTTCCGCAGAAGCGGAGAGTTTGACCGGCAATATGGTGGGTACTGAACGAAGCGGATTTTGGGAGCGCAGATGCGAAATAGGTGGGCAAGAAGGTATAAATTGTGGGCCTTCGTCGAATTTTAGCTAATTTCACCATTTTCTATTATCGGCTTTGAGAGCTTTCTCGGACGATTTAGAAGAGTGTTTTTCAAGGGAACTTCATTGAGGTAATGGAATTTGACTAAAACTCGTTCCTATGCTATTATTTCACGGATTTAGAGCAGATGATTAATTGAATTTAAGGGCTAAATCTAGGAATTAGGGCTTGATTTGCGAGAGTGTTAAATTGGAATTTAAAGGGCCATTTGAGGTTCGATTTTGATTAGTTCTTTTGGTATATTATAGACTTCGTGAGAGGATAAGGACCTATTTGATATTAAATTTATTCTGGATCTGACGTGGGCCCGGTGCTGAATTTGAGCAATTCGAGATTTGATGTAAAAATTGGATAATTTTGAGTGGGCTTTTTTTTCTCTTTAGCATATTTTCAATGATTATGTACTGACTGTGGCTAGTTAGGCATACGCAAGTTGATTTCGTGAGGGCAAAGGCATCGCGGAGCTAGAGTTGGACTGGATCGAGGTTAAGTAATGATTGTAAATACAGTCCTGAGGGTTTGAACCCCCGGATTTCACATCGTTGTGCTATTATTGAGGTGACACACACGCTAGATGACAAGCGTGGAGCTCGGTGACGTTGGGGATTTCTGACTTGGTCTGATCCCGAATGACTGTTAAGTCGCGTATTTTGATTTGAAATCTTATTGATTATTCCACTTTTAGAGATTGAATATTTATTTTTGAGGTTGTTATTGCCTATTTGGGGCCTCTTGTGGCCTTACCCTGTTGAGAATCCTTAGGGGCATTTTACTATTTATTCCTACACATCTATTTGTTTGAAAACAATTCTCAGTCATGTTTTACCTGTTTATTGTTTAATTCTGGTTTTCTATCACTTTACTTCTGAAATGTAAAAACATGTCTGGGGCTGAGTCCCTGTTTTAGTGATTGTCCGAGGTGATTGTGAGGTTGACTGACTGAGATAGACGAGGGTCTGATTTGTATATATATATATATATATATACACGCCGCAGCAAGTATAGCGCTTGGCTTGTAGGAATCAACCTCCGGAGTCTGCACACCCCACGTGGGCGCAGTCGACTGTATATATATAGATCGGCTGCGCGCCCGCAATGATATAGATCGGGCTGTACGCCGCAGCGGTTATTATACTAAGGTACACTATTGAGAGTGAAGTGCTGACGTGAGAAGCGCTGATGGTAAGAGTTGAGTCAGAGTGACTTGAAGAGCTTTGCGAGGGCTATAGATATACATGTACATAAGTGATGTTTTGCCTGAGGGGTTTGTTTTATTGAAACTTCTGTTTTTTCACTTCTCTTTAACAGTGAGTTTTTATCGAATTTATGTTGATTTAATTACTGCTTTCACTCACTTTAATCGAGCCATCTATTTGAAAATGTTGAGCAAACGCTTAAAACAACTTTTCATTCAAAACTGAAGTTTAGTTATGAAATGGGTATAAATTTCTGTTTTGCCCGAGGGGCTATATACCAACTATGTTTTTGCCAGAGGGGCCGGATTAGTGGTTTTTCATCTGTTTTATCTATAATGCTATTGGAACCCCTACTGAACTGTTGGAAAGCATTTTCAAATGATTTTTACCAAAAGCTGGATTTTAATGAGACGATTGACTTCGTTTTTCTGATTTGAAAGCCTGTTGTGCTTAATGGTTTATCCTAAATGTGGATACCGTTTCTTACCCTTTCAGTCTTTGTTTACTTCTTATATTACTTACTGCGTTGGAGTACTCACATTACTCCTACAACCTCCTGTGCAAGATTCAGGTAAATTTGCCAGAACCCTGGTAGCGCGGGTGTATTGCTCAGACGCAGGAGTCATCGGAATTAGCAAGGTGGTGGTGCACGACGTTCACAGCACTGCTTCCATTCCTCTCAATTTTCATTTACCGTATTAGTAACTTTTTTTCTTTCACCCTTGCTTGTATTCAGACCTTGGTAGATGCTCAATGACTAGTGGACACCCGATGTCGGGCTTGTGTAATAATTCTGCATTTTTTCTTATTAAATTTCATATGAGATTATTGGTTTATAAATATTTATATAAAAACAACTTTTATTGGATAATGGGTTATTCTGGAGTTGTGTCGGCCGGCCTAGTGCACGATAAGGTTCCATCACGGAACTCGGGTCGATTTTGGGTCGTGACATCTCGCCCTTCTGCCTGCCCCAAATGTGAAACATCTGAGTGAAAAATGATAAATTTGACTACAAAATTGAATTTAATTTGACTTCGGGTCAATTATTTTGGGTAAACGGGCCGGACCCGTGATTTGCGTTCCCAAAGGGATCCGTAAGGAAATTTGGGATTGGACTTATGTCGGAAATCGAATTCGACGCGGTCCCAGCCCGAGAAATGAATTTTTTGAAGAAATTATTTTTCTTGAAAATCTGTCCTCTATAAGGTTTGGAAAATGAAAATTTGATTAGAACATGTTTGGTATCGGGCCCCGTATTTTGGTTACAGGAGCCTGGTACAGGTCTTATTATGATTTTAAGATATTCTGTGAAACTTTGGTAAGAAACGGACTTTGAAACGATTGAATCGGATAGTTTATTGAGAAAATTGAAAATTTGAAGATCTTGAGAAAAGTTTCATGTTTTTTATTTGCTTAAATTCATAGTTGTTGATTTATTTTAGTGATTTGACTGCCACGAGCGGTCTGTTATTTGATATTTTTTAGCGGTGGTGTGCATGTTTGGTTTGGAGCCCCGATGGGCTCGGGTGAGTTTTGGAATAGGCCACGGGGTGAAATTTTGCGCTTAAGGAATTGCTAGTCCTGCAGGCTTCGCATTTCCAAAATCCCTTCGCAATATCCAGTTCGCAAATTTCCAAACTCCTCTCGCAATTCCAGTTCGCATTTCCCAAGCTTCCCTTCCGCCCAATTCCCACGTTCGCATTCCCAAACTTCCTTTCGTAATTCCCAGTCACATTCCCAACTCCCTTCGCAATTTCCCAACGCCATCAAGGCCGGGGTCGCCAATTCGAACCCCTGTTCGCAATTCCCATTCCGAGACCTGCACTTTTATACTTAGACGATTTTAAACCCATTTTTCAATTCTTTTCAAAACACAAAACTCCTTGGGCGATTTTCCCAGAACAACTACTTCTTCAAATCGATTTAAGTTAATTTAACTTCAATTTCATTCAAATCATGAAAACATCTTTTAACTTGATCTTCCAACTTAAAATCAATGGTTTTCATGGGGGAAAATGGGCTGTTTTGGGTTAGAACCTAGGTTTTTCAAAAACTTAGGATATGGACTCGATTTGAGGTCCGATTTCCAAAATAAAATTATATATTTGGGTTCGTGGAATGGGGTAATCGGGTTTTTGGTTCGAAACCTTTGTTTTGGGCCATGTTGGCCGGGGGTTTTTGCTGTTTTGGGCAAAACTTTGGAAAATCATTTTTATGCGTCAATTGATTCATTGGCGTTTATTTGATGTAATTAATAACTTGTGACTAGATACGAGCGAATTTGGTGGTGGAAATCAAGGGTAAAGCTAATTGATTCGTGAATTGTGTTTTGTGCATAAACGAGGTAAGTGTTTGGTCTAACCTTAGCTTGAGGAGAGTAGAGTCGCAGTCCTATTTGCTATGTGGTAATTGTTAAGTACGACATATACGGCATGGTTGACGAGTATCTATACTGTTGGTGTCTAGCATGCCCGTGTGTCTTTATATTTCGATTATCATGGACTTTTGTTGTTCTATTATGCCTTAGTGGTGGTTTCTATTTGTTTGTACAAAGTTTGTGAGAAATTGGACGTATGAACATTGAGGAGCATTGGCTCAAGTTGCATAACAATGTGAAAGTGTAAGTGATAATTGAACCTCTAGAGCATTGGCTCGGAGTTTGTGAAGATAATTGTGAAGTAAAAAGTGAGAAGAGAAGAGATCATTATAGTTTGTCACCCTTGCCGGGCTATTGTTGAATTATTCGATTATCTCCCTTGTCGGGATGTTTTGATGTTATTGATGTTGCTCCCTTCCGAGATTTAATTGTTGACTTGTTGCTCCCTTGCCGGATTCTTTATTGTAATTTCCTTTATTTCCCTGCCCTATATGTTTGTTGATTATTGTTTCGGTGAGAAGAGAGTTAAAGGCACAAAATGGTTTGTTGCCATGAATTGTTTGTTTTTGTGAGGAAGAGTGTTAAAGCACGAAGGTGATGCTGTGTATGATTGTGAGAAAGAGTGTTAAAGCACGGAAGGGTGATTGCCGTGCGCACGATGTACCCTTTCCATGCCAATTCTTTGATTTTATGGTGAGGAAGAGAAGTAAAAGCACGAAGGGTATGCCGTGCACATTTTTATTATATATTGCATTGGTGTGGGATGAGAGTAAAGCACGAAGGTTGATGCCGTGCATTTATTGAATTCTGATTCGTGGTTGATATCGGGTTATGTTGTTTCTTTCGATTTACTTATGTCTTTCTATTCGAACAGTTATCTCCCCCACATCATGCTTCCCCCTCCCATACTTGACTGAAGTTATCCTCTGCATTCTTTTCCGCTGTTACTATATATTGGAACTGCACAGGATTTATTTGGTAGTTCTGGTCCTAAGCTCGTCACTTACTATGCCGAGGTTAGGGCTAGGCACCTTACAGGCACATGGGGGTCAGTTGTGCTGATACTACACTCAATGCCACTATGTTGCAGATTTCTCGGAGGCCGAGCAACTATCGCATAGTTAGAGGCTAACTCTCAGTCCACCGGAGATCCAAGGGAATAGACCTCAGGCATTCGCAGCCCATGGCGGTCTCCCTCTAATTCCCTATTGATGTTTATTTTTCTTTTTTATTCAGAACAGTGTAACTGTTATTTCTTCAGACCTTGTATGTAGCAATCTTAGACCCTGTTTTGTGACACTATGACACCAGGTTTTAGGTTGGGTTAAGCTTAAGTTATTTGTAATAGATTAGCAGTTTTCATAATATGTTCATTTTGTTGTTCGCTTTTAAATTTTGAATCTTCCGTTGTATATTCATGTTATCCCCTGTATATTTTGTTAAAAGAAATATGCGTTAATGAAGTATTTAATGTAAAGCGGTTCGGCTTGCCTAGCTCATATTAGCAGTCGCCATCACGACTCCAGATGATGGGAAATTCTGGGTCGTGACAAGTTGGTATCAGCAGCTCCAGTTACAATGGGTCTCACAGTCAGAGACATCTTAGTAGAGTCTGAGGGGATCGGTACTGGAGACGTCTGTATTTATCCCCAGAGGCTATAGAGTTAGGGACAAAAAACTTCACATTTATTTATGTCCTATCGTGTAATTTTGGTTTCTCAATGCTAATGGAAATTTCTACATATCGTCTTTCTCAGATGGTGACGACACGCGCTTTCCTCATTCCACGACAACAGCCCGAGCCCCAGCAGCAGCTATCCTTCCTTTTTTTTTTTTTTTTTAACAAGGGGCAGAAAGAAGGCGAGGCAGAGGCCATGCTAGAGGCCGATGTAGACGGCAAAGCCGCCCCGAGACAGCGCACCAGTGGCGGAGCATCAGGTTGACTTTTGATGTGAAGTTCGGCCCAAGCAGTCCGGTACTGGGCCCAGCTCAAAGTTCCATGAGAGGGTTTATTTTCTACCCCAGTACTCCAGGGATGCTCTGGTCCGTCTAGTGGGCCTTATAGGAGAGTGTCACCCGGGGCAGGCTGCTTCTTGAGCACCAGCCGTCCCTCAGGCTGGAGGAGAGCCCAGACTCCTGCTACTCGCACTCCAAAGCAGTAAGCTCCCCAGTTCCAGACTCCAGCGTTTCAGCCGTTGAGCAGTCCAGCCGGGTGTGGTAGCTTAGACCGAGTGATGGAGCAATCTATGTTCTGCCCGATGCTTTGTGGAGCGTTAGATAGGTTCACCAAGCTCATTCACTACTACTTTGAGCGGTGCATCTACTGAGATCCTCGACGATATATAGGCGTTTGTCACGAGGTTCTCAGGAACAATGGGATAAGTGAGACTAATGGGGTCGATCTTTGCCACTTTTCGCTTGTAATGATCCTCCAAGACTTGGTGGAGGGATTTATTGTTTGCTAGACCAGCCAGATCGCAGCTTTGACTTGGGAGTAGTTTAACTCAGCTATTTTTGGAGAAAGTTATCTCCCCATCACTTCAGAGACAGCCTATCGGCAGGCAGTTTGAGCGCCTCCAGCAGGGTTCTATGACTGTTACCCGGTATGAGACCAGTTTCATCGACTTTGGCTCGTCATGCCCTTATCATACTTTCCCACCGAGAGAGAGAGGGTGAGGAGGTTCATTTGATGGACTTACTGAGCTGATTCGTCTTCAGAATGGCTAGGAGGATGGAGTGAGATATCTTTCCAGGAGCGGCCATGTGGCCGGAGGTTGGAGAATGGTTCTGTTCACAGGAGGTGGTCATGGGTCGGACAAAGAGGCCCCTCATTCAGGAAGAATTCAGTGGTAACCTCGTTCTGGAGGTAGGGATTTTGTATGGAGAGGCCATCCTCCTAGGCCTTTTAAGTCGGCACTCCAGGTTTCTCACGTGCTTCAAGGTGGCCGCTGGTCCTCAGATGCAGTTTCTGATCAACAGTTTCCTACAGCTGCACCACATGCTTCCTATCAGTGGCACCGCCGCTTCAAAGTTTTTCGGAGGTGGGTCATCAGGTCGTCAGAGGGCCAGCAGTTTCAGCAGCCGAGGGCTGTTACACTTGAGGTGATATGGTCACATTGCTAGGTTTTGCCCTTGAGAGCACCGAGTAGCTTCAGCATCAGGGTTCCCGTGCCATAGTCAGGCACCAGTTGTTCCACAGCCGCCCAAGCCAGCCTAGAGGTGGGGGAGAGGTGCTAGAGGTGGAGGTAGATGGTATTAGAGTGAAGCTCAGGGCGCTAGATGGTGAGGCCAGCTCAGCAGCAGGGCCTCCCAAAGATGTAGTTCAGGGTGTGGGGGCCCACGCCCGATGTTTCTCTTCCATCAAACCCGAGGCTGAGGCTTTAGATGCAGTTTATTACAGGTACGGTTCTAATTTGTGATAGAATGCTTCAATGTTATTTGAATCAGGTGTCTACATACTCGTATGTGTCATCTTATTTGCACCGTATCTGGTTCATGGCCTACTGATTCTTTGAGTGCTCCTGTTATATGTCTACACCGGTGGGTGATTCTATTGTGCTAGATCGAGTCCACTTCGTTCATGTATAGTTGATTGGAGGTCTTGAGACTCGTTGGTAGATTTGCTTCTATCTGGGACATTGGATCGATTTGAGTCATATTAGGGATGGACTGGTTATCACCTTACCACGCTATCTGGACTGTCATGCCAAGACGTACCTTAGCCTATACCGGTGTGTACCTCGGTTTAGAGTGGGGAGCGGACCTGTCATTATACCGTCTAGTAGTGTATCTCTTTGTTGAATGTCCAGGCGTTATGGTTCGAGAAGGGTGTTATGGTATTTGCACTTGTAACCGTGATGTCTAGCTGAGGTCCCGGTATTGATTCTGTCCCATGTAGTTGGAGTTTCTTGAGTTTTCCCTGCAGACCTGCGGGTTGCCACCGCGACAGGATATATGTTTGGTAATTGACCTTGGCCCGGGCACTCAGCCCATTTCTATTCCGCCGTATCGTATGCACCGCGCTGAGTTGAAAGAGTTAAAGGAGCAGCTTGCAAGACTCCTTGAGAAGGGGTTCATTACGAGCCAATTGTGTCACCCTTGGGGTGCGCCGCGTGTCTGTTTGTGTAAGAAAAGGAGGCATATGATGAAGTGCATGATTGATACGGCATTTGTAAGGTAACAAGTTTACAAAACAAAAGTATCCTTTTGCCTCGGATTGATGATTTGTATTGACAGCTTCAGGAGTGAGGTATTTCTCGGAAGATTGACTCATAGTCAGGTACACAGTTGAAGGATAGGATTCGAATTTCTCTAAGCGCCTTTTCAGGCACTCGAGTATGGTTCATATGAGTTCCTGGTGTTGCATTCATTCGTGGTTGACAATGCCCCAGCAGACGTTCTAGGATCTGATGAACACGATGTTAGTCGTCTTATCTTGGATCATTTTGTTCGTTGATAGTTTCATTGATGATATTCGTTGATTATTCCGCTGTCAGCGAGGACACGCGGAGCATGCAGGGGAGCAGATGCGAAGAGATGATTCAGACTTTGGGATTGCGTATGAAGTTCTCAATGTGATGAGTTTTGGCTCCAGTTCAGGGCATTTCCTGCGTGATGTTCTGTATGCACGAGTATTCAGTTACCAGAGAAGATTGAGGCGAGTCAAGTTAATGGCCCAGGACCAGTCATCAGACCACAGAGATTTCGTAGTTTCTTGGGATTGAGGCCATGTCGGTTGTATAGCCGGTTTGTCAGATTCCATATCGCATGGCACGCCTTTGACCAGTGACTCCAAAGGGTGCCATGTAGTGGTCGGATGAGGGAGGCGAGCTTTTCAGAAGCATCAAGACAGCTTGACACCAACTGTGTTAGTTTGCCATCAGCTTCGGGGTTCATATACGTGTTATTGTGATGCTTCGGGAGTGGATTTAGGTGCGTGTTGATGGCAGGAGGTAGCAGTATTGCTATGCTTCCGTGCAGTTAAGCCATCATGAAGAACTATCCGTTCATGAATTTGGAGTTGGCTCGCCATTTTCACGCAATTTGAAGATTGAGGCATTACTTGATATGGCGTGTGGCTGTGAGGAATAGCATGCATATCACAAGAGTCGTTCAGAATTTTTCAAGCAAAACGGAATGTTAATTTTTGATGGCAAGAGGAGAGTGGTGGAGTTAGTAATAAGATTATCGATATCCACTATTTTAACTCATCCGAGGAAAGCCAACTGGGTGGCCGATGCTTTGACGATAAAGCGTCAGTAGTATGGGGAAGTTTGCTATATATCCAGTTGGCGTGAAGGAGACCTACTTGGGTTTGGATGTTCAGGCTTTGGCAATCGTTCGTTGAGTGTTGGATTTTCGTGAGCCAGTCGGGTGTTTAGCTTTGCACAGTGCGTTCTGCAGTCTTCTCCCTATTATGGCAGTGCATCGGCGAGACCAGATGATGATCCCATTTGCATCGTGCTTAGGCAGACAGAGTTCCAGCATGGAGGTTTGCCCAAGAGTGTATCTTGGAGATGATGATGGAGATAGTTGAGGATTGCAGGGCGAGTTTGTGTGCCAATTGTAATAGGCTTCGGAGCTAGAGTTGATTAGAGGAGGCCGATAGCTTCCCGCAGTATATCTATTCATCTGGCGCCGCGAAGACTGGTATCCAGGATTGTGCACATTACTAGTTGCGGAGAATGTGAAGAAAGATATGTTGTAGGTTGTAGGCTTCAGGTGTTGAATTGTCAGCAGGTAGATAGACATCAGAGAGCCTGGGTTGTCTTCTTCAGAGGATTGGTACTTCCCGAAGTGGAATGGGGAGCGGGATTCACTATGGATTTTCGGTATGTTGGGACTCCTCGCAGATTGAGAGGGAAGTTCGATCTGCCTCAATATGGGTATTTGGATAGGCTGACCAAGCCCGCGCACTTCATTCCAGTGCCAGTCTACTTATTCTCAGGAGGAGTTTGCATGAGATCCATATTCCGGGAATTGTTCTGGCCTGCATGGTTGCCCAGTTCCTATCATTTCAGATCGCGGTACTGCAAGTTTACCTTCCCATTTTCGAGGCATTCAGCGAGTTGGGTACGCGGTTGCAGTTGAGCAAGCGGTTTCACCCTAGCGCACGGGGCAGTCACGAGCGGACGATTCTAGATATTTGGAGGATATGCTACGGCTTGTGTTTCATTGACTTTGGAGGTCACTGGCGATCAGATTTCTAGCTTTGCCAGAGTTTGCTCTATCAACAAAGCTTACCAGTCAAGTATATCCGAGATGGCTCCTATGAGGCTTTATATGGTAGCGGACTTGTCGGTCTCCGATTGGAATGTTTGAAAGCCGGCGAGAGGTCGGTTGTTGGGTACGGACCTGGTTCAGGATGCCTTGTGACAAGGTCAGGATTATTCGAGGATTAGGCTATCGTACAGCTCAGTCCAGGCAAAAGATTTTATGGCAGGACCGCAAGGTTTCTGATTGGCATTTCATGGGTCGGTGATGAGTATTGCTCGAGTGTCGCCTATGAATGGGCATGATGAGGTTTGGGAAAGAAGGGCAAGCTTAAGCCTAGGTTCATGGCCCCGTTGAGGATTCTTAATCGACTAGGGAGGTGGTTATAGACTTGCATTGCCGCCAAGCTTTATCAGCCGTGGCATCCAGTGTTTCATGTGTCCATTTCTACGGAAGTACACAGCGATCCATCCCACGTGTTAGATTTCAGCACTGTCAGTTGGACAAAAAAGGACTTGTTTTATTTGAGGAGGAAGCCGGTAGCTATTCTAGACCGGCAGGTTCTGTCAATTGGATCGAAGAGTTTTCCTTCTGTTCGTGTCTCAGTGGGAAGCGTCTAGCCTCCTTGAGCATCGACCTGGGAGTCCGAAGTTCGATATGCGGAGCGTTATCCCCATCTTTTCCCCAACTCAATACTTCCTTCTTCTGTCCGTTCGAGGACGAGGGTTGATTTTAGAGGTGGAGAATGTGAGACTAAGAGGTCTCACTTGTTTAAAAATGAAATTCTCGTTTTCGAAGGCCTAACAACCTCTCTTAGCATCACCTCGATTTGCATGCCATCCGGGCGTGTAGCGCGGAAAAGCCTAAATGTGAAAATCTGTGAAAATAATAATTTTAACTATAAAATGAATTTAATTTGACTTCGCGTCATATTTTGGAGTAAACGGGCCTCGGGACCCATGATTGACGTTCCCAAAGGATCCGTAGGAAAATATGGGATTGGGCGCTATGTCCGGAATCGAATTTCGAGGTCCCAGCCCGAGAAATGAATTTTTTGAAAGAAAATTGTTTTCTGAAATGTCTATAGGTTTGAAAATGAATTTTGATTAGGAAATGTTGGTATCGGGCCCGTATTTTGGTTCCGGCGCCTGCGGTACAAGGTTTATATGTGATTTAGATAATTCCTGTCTTGAATTTTGTAAGAAACGAACTTGAAACACGTGGAATCGTGATAGTTATTGAGAAAATTGGAAATTTGAAGGTTCTTTTGCAGAAAAGTTTCGTGATTTGATGCTAAATTCATAGTTGTTGATGTTAATTTAGTGATTTGAATGCACGAGCAGTCCGTATATATATTTTAGGGTTGGTGTGCATGTTGGTTTGGAGTCTCGAGGGCTCGAGGGAGCTTTGGATTAGGCCATGGGGTGAAATTTTTTGACTTATGGAATATGCAGGCCCTGCAGGCTTCGCATTTCCCAACCTCCCTTCGCAATTCCCAGTTCCCATTCCCAAACTCCCTTCGCAATTTCCAGTTCGCATTTCCCAAACTGCCTTCGCACATTCCCAGTTCGCATTCCCCAAACTCCTTCGCAATTCCCAGTATTCGCATTTCCCAAAACTCCCTTCGCAATTCCCAAGCCACAGAGGTCAGGGTTTGCAAATTCGAACCCTTGTCGTAATTCCCAATAATGGACCTGCAACTTTTATACATCAGACGATTTTAAACCCATTTTTTCACATCTTTTCAACACAAACTCCTTTAGGGCGATTTTCAAGAACAACTCTTTCTTCCAAATCGATTGTTAATTTAATTTTAAACTCATTTCTTCAATCATTAACATTTCTTTTTAACATTTTTGATTTCAACTTAAATCAATGATTTATGGGGAAAAATTGGGTGTTTTGGTAGAGAACCCTGGTTTTTTCAAAACATTGGGATTTTGGACCTTGATTGAGGTTCCGATTTTCAAAACAAATTTAAATAATTGAGTTTCGTGGGGAATGGGTAATCGGTTTTGGTTTCGAACCCGGTGTTATTGAACCATGTGGGCCTGAAGGGGCAATTTTTGACTTTTTGGGCAAAACTTTGGAAAACTCATTTTTTATGCACTTCAAATTGATTCATTTGGGTTATTTGAATGTAATTTAAGTAACTTGTGACTAGATACGAGCGGAATTGATGGTGTGGTGGTGGAAGGGTTAAAGCTATAATTGAATCGTGAATTGGTGGTTCTGTGGCATCGAGGTAAGTATTATGCTAACCCTAGCTGAGGATTAGGAGTCGAGTCCTATTTGTATGTGGTAATTGTGAGTACTACGTATAGGCATGGTTTGACGAGAGTATCTATACGTTTGGTGTCTAGCATGCCCCATGAGTCTTTATATGTGATTTCATGACTTTGTTTCTACTTCTTTTATGCCTTAGTGGTGGTTTCTATTTGTTGTATTAAAGTTGTGGAAGGAAATTTGTGACCTATGAACATTGAGGAGCGTTGGCTCAAGTTTGGCATAACTAATTGTGAAAGTGTACAGTTGATAATTGAACCTCTAGAGCATTGGCTCAAAGTTGCTGAAGTGAATTCTGAAGTAAAAAGTGATGAGAAGAGAAGAGATATCATTTATGTTGTCACCCTTGCCGGGCTATTGTTGATTTATTCGTTTTATCTCCCTTGCCGGGATGTTGATGTTATTGATGTTGCTCCTTGCCGGGATTTAATTGTTGACTTGTTGCTCCCTTGCCGGGATTCTTATTGCAAATTTCCTTTATTCCCTATGCCCTATTGTTTGTTGGATTGTGTTTGGGTGAGGAAGAGAGTTAAACCACGAAGGGTGATTCCGTGTATGATTGTGAGAAAAGAGTGTAAAACACGCAGGGTTGATGCCGTGTCGCACGATTTGTACCATCCGTGCCAATTCTTTATTTTATGGTGATGAAGAGAGTAAAGCCCGAAGGTGATGCCTGTACATTTTTTTATTTATCATGATTGCATTGGTGAGGACGGAGAGTAAAAGCACGCAAGGGTGATGCGTTGCATTTAATTGAATTCTGATTCGTTGTTGATATCCAGGTTATTGTTGTTCTTTCGTTTACTTTGATGTCTTTTATCGGATATAGTTATCTCCCCCCACATCATTGCTTCCCCCTCCCCCATAACTTGACTGGTTATCTCTGTATTTCTTTATTTCGTTGTATACTATTTGGAACTGCACGGGTTTATTTGGTAGTCTGTCCTAGCCTCGTCAAAACCTTTTCGGGCCCTTAGTTAGGCTAAGGCACTTACCAGCACATTGGTCGGTTGTGCTGATACTCACTCTGCACTATGTGCAGATCCCAGACAGCATATCAGACCATGGTTGAGGGCTAACCTTCAGTCCACCGGAGATCTCAAGGTAGACCTGCAGGCGTCCACAGGCCTGGCGTCTCCCTTCTATCCCCTATTTCCTGTTTTTCATTTTCCTTTTAATTAGAAACAGTGTACTTGTTATTTCTTCAGGACCTTGATTAGCAAATCTTTAGACCGTCTGTGACACTGTGAACCAGGTTATTGTGATGGGTTAAGGCTTAAGTATTTGTAATAGATACAGTTTTCATATATTGTTATTGTTGTCTTTCCGGCATTAAATTTGGAATTTCCGCTTATTATCACAGTTATTGCCTATATTTGTTAAAAAGAAAATAATTGGTTAATGAAAGTATTTTAGAATAAAAGGTTTTGGCTTTGCCTCTAGCTCACATTAGGTAGGCGTTCATTACACGACTCGCGAGGTTGAAAAAAGGCCTGGGTCGTTGAACATAACCAAATTAGAGATGAAGAGAAACTGAGCGAGGAATTGATTTGCAGTAAAGTAGAAATGGTTATGCATAACAACAAACGTTAGGAATTTAGAAGGAATACCTTGCCAAGAATTCATGAAACTCATTGAAAGTACGCTATTAATCCTTTTTATCACTCCTATAATCCTATGCATAGAGCAACTTGAAGAATTTTTTTGTAGGCCTTTAGATTCAGGTTCTATCTGTTGTCTCTCTTCACTTCCTCCCCCCCCCCCCCCCCCCCCCCCCCCCCCCCCCCCCCCCTTTTTGTGCTTCTTTCTTGGCCAGTGGAATTTGAGAGGAATCAAGAGCATTCCGCACGGCTTCATGGTTACATATACTAAGAATAGAAGGTAATTGTTGATACATTAATGAAGTGCTGCATTTTTTCTTTCTTGTAGTGCTTCATTGGTGTTTGGAAGCGCTGCCTTAGATGTTAGGCGTTCAGTTTTTTTATATTTTCGTTTTTAAGTTAGGGTAATTTAATTTTTTAAAGGAAACATGAAGTTTAATTTAGTTTTTAACTTTAAACCTTCTCCACTTTTAATATAAGTATTGTATTAAATAGATTTAGTTAACAAGCCCTACTATTACAATCTACAAAATTTACCACATCATTTGACCAAAGTAATGTTTGATCAGAGACCATGAATAATGCAAATTCCACTATTATAAAACTCAAACAACAGTTACCACTAGTTTTAAACTACTATGTTATTAGCTTTGAAGATGCAGTGATTCCAAATGGAATCTAATGATTTCATTCACTTCATCAACTAAAAGCGACTTAGCTTCGCAGTCAAGCAAAGACAAGCAAGCATACGAGAGTTTTTTTACAGATGCAGAGCATACGAATTCTTCAAAACTAAACTGGTGATGCAATATTGGATATCGAATGTACACTAAAGAGCGAGAACAGTTATGGAATACTATTTAAAAAAGAAAAAGCAATTAACACATAATCACAAGAGGGAACTATGGAAGTTTAGTTCTCTTTATGGCTCGTATTCGTAGTCGGTTTGAGTTACATTTTTAATAATTGTAAAAAAATAAAATCAAACCCATTATATCATTATCTTTTTCTTTTATTAATTCTTTATAATAAAAAGGACTAATCCACTCGCACTTGTTGCATTTTAAATCAATAAATTGTATGCCATATATTTTATTTACATAACTTTTAATATTTTTACTGGTTAATTGATATGTATATCTTATCACAATTCATCACTAAACCATGGTAAGTTTAGCATGAATTTTTTTGCATTACCAAGTGTAAATTGTTTTGCTTTTTGAAGAACGGCAAGATGATTTAATTTCATTAATTGAAAAAATATTAACTTATATATAGTTCCCCCTACAAATTTATTAAGCTTTTTCTAATAATTTCATTTAGTAATTGGCCTAATAATAATAATTATACTTCTTTAATAAATCAACTAAGTTCTTGAATGAAATAATATAATATGGAGAATTCCAGCGATTTGAAAAAAAGATTACTTCAAAAATTTCTTAAACGGATAGTAATTAAAAGGGAATGAACTAAGAGACGGAGTATATGTTGGTTAATAGGTTTTAATTATTCATTAAAACGGATCGAGTCACACCAAGGGCCCGGCTTCCGTAAAATTGGTGGCCTAAAGCCCAAAACTTTAATTTAAGAGGCCTTATACTTTTTAGGACGTATACACACATATATGCCGCAAAAAAATTAATCTTTACCATTATTTTCATACTCGTGTTGTTCATTTAGCATATATTTCTTTAAATGACATAGTCTTAACTTCACATAGAATATTATTAATTTATATAGACAAAGGAAAAATTTTAAATAAATGAGGATATTAGAATGTATTTTGCAATACTGTTACTTTTGATATTATTGTTAGAAAATATATTACTTAATATGAAGATTTAGTAGTTTAATTTCAAAGTTTTAAAAATATTATTTACTATTTAAAGAGTAGACACTTTCATTCTTTTTTACAATTTTTTTCTGTACTTTCATTAATTTTTTCTACAAATAATTATTGATCTAATTTGAAATTAAAGTATAATAAAATTCATTAATTAAAAAAATTTTGGGGACCTAATCAAGGCTTTACTAGGTCTCCACTAGGCCACTTATCCGCCCATGACATTCTCAATTAAAATTTATAGACTTCACTTAAAATAACGGCAACAAATGACAGAGTATTAACACACGCGAAGTTTGTCATTCAGTTACCAAATTGTGAATGAAGCTTGAGATTGAACAGTACGTTTATTAGTGGGGCAGTTAGTCTGTAAATAATTGTTGATGTCAATGAGGGCTGTTCAACAAAAACTGGTGGGCCTAAAACCAAAATATTATTTAAAAAAAGACCCTAAACGTCTTTTATGAATTCATATAATATGAGACACAAAAAAAATTCCTACATTGATTATTGATATCCTACATGATTTTGATATAGTGGTGGGAGCACAACTCATGATGTATGAGTTAGGCGCGCGTCATATGGTATTGAATTCTTCCCTTAAGTGAAAATGGTAAAGGGTGAGCCCATTATTCATCATGTTTTGAACCTTGCGACATTTGCCTCAGAATTCTTAGTTAAAAAAGATAAGACACAGAAGAACTTGCTTTCTGGTATGTGGTTCAATCAAATGTGACCAAAAGAAATAGTTAATTTAGAGAACCGGAGTTGAAATTAGAAAGTAAAATCGTAAGAACCATGAAAAAAGACTATATATAAAGAAAGAAAAATAAAATTGATAAGAAGGTAAATATATTATTCAATTTAGTGAGAATTTTTTTTTTCAATTAACTCACTCAATCTTACGTCTACCAAATGCTAAAAATTATTAAACTTTAAAATCTTTTATTAATAATTATATGAATATAAATTATGGAGTATATATTATATAATAATACTAGTATTAGCACCCGCGCAGATGCGCGGGCACTAACCATGTTAGCCAGTGATTTTCTTTCTAGTATGACTCCATTTTGATATTTGATATTAACCATGTTAAATATGTGAGTTATTTGAATTATATGTAAATAACCTTAAAATTTAAACGTTCTAGGTAATTACAGATAATCGTTAGATATTATTTATGAAACACTACATGAAAAAAGGCTAATATTTTCTCAAATCTCGCAGTGATAATTTTATTTTTGCATCATTCTTATTGGTGTAGTTGGAACCTAAAAATAGTCACGAAATAATAACTCGTATTTATGAGCTTTGGGAAAGCACAAAGGTTGGCACAATATGAACGATTCTTTGGTTATGACGTGACTCTTTTACTACTACTTAAATTCTTATTTGGTATGCTATTATGTTTTAAAAAAATATTTCTATTTTGAAATTTCAATTTCTACAACATTATATATATTTTAACAAAATAATTATTTTTATAATGATGCAAGTGAAGATATTATCCTTAATTTAAAATTTACTTTAATCGGCTAGCTAAAACTTTTAAATGATTCTTTAGCCGGTAAATTTTTTTCAGTATGACTCCATTTTGAGTTTATCGATATCTCTAGACACAAATTTGAAATTTTGAATACCCTATACATATACAGATTTTTTGTTCTTTGAATCATTAAATGTTAGATTAATTGATTATTATTATTATTATATAGGCGAAATACATAAACAGCCCCTCCAAGTTGTCCACAACGGTCATTTGAACACCTTAACTTGTCATGTGACCAGATAGACACCTCTGCTTGGTAGAAGTATATTCTCTTAAACCCCTGACGCTGACATGGCAAATTTTGTGTGTTACACTTACATTTAAGCGCGCGAAGAAATTTAAAATTAGGCTTATCTTCTTTTTTTTCCGTAAAATCAATGTGGACCCCACTATTACACCACCCCATAACCACGATTCTGGACAGGGAGGCTATTGCCGATGATGGAGGGTGTCGGAGAGAGGGAGGATCTCGGCTAGGCTGTTGCTGACGATGCTTGTAAGTGTAATATTGCTCTCCCCTTTCTCTCTTCTTTCCTTTATTCATCACTCCCTTTCAGCTCCTCCATATATTGCTCTCCCCCTCTCATTTTAATTTCCTCAGCAAGTCTCTCCAAACCTAACCAAATTCACCAGCCAAAAAACTCTCAGTTCTAAACCAAAAGCTTTTACTTTGTCATTCTTTTTGCCCTTGTTTTTATCGCCTTCTCTCCCGTTTTGTCGCCGGTTGAATCATCAACGTTAATCTCATCAACTAGGTAATTAACGCTTACCCAGTTGAGCAAAATTCACATAGAGTTCAAATTTTCCACTTTCAGTTTGAATTCTTGATTACATAGAAAAAACGGAGTCTACATCAGAGAAACTTTCTCCTTTTGATTTTATGGCAGTGATCTTTATAGGTGGAAAGATATTCGATCAACTGAACTCATCATCCAATTTCATGGAAGGTGCTAGGAAATCAGTGTGAGGGGTTATTTGGGGGGAAGGGGGTGGGGGCGAGAGGGGGAGTGAGAAGGAAGAAGATGAAGAGGGGGGTTGGCTAATAATAAAAAGATTATTTTAATGTATTTAGTTTATATTTATCAAAAAATTTATTATAAATTACACATGTCATTCTTTATTATTGTGATGACCTGGACGGTCGTCTCATGAGTTACCGCTCTGTTTCCCCTATTTCTGTTTCTTTATGCCTTTTTTATCCGTGTTTTGAGGTATCGGGTTGGTTGGATTGGATTCGGATTGCTTTTGATGAAGTTTGAGACACTTAATCTTTTTTAAGAAAGCTTAAGTTGGAAAAGACAACCGGATGTTGACTTATGTGTTCGAGGGATCGGATGTGAGTTCCGGCGCTTCGGTTAGCTTCGGGAGGTGATTTGTGACTTAGGAGCGTGATCGGAATGGGTTTTGGAGGTCCGGAGTAGAATTAGGCTTGAATTGGCGAAGTTGATATTTTGGCGACTTCCAGTTGATAGGCGAGATTTTGATATAGGGGTCGGAATGGAATGCCGAGAGTTGTAGTAGCTTCGTTATGTCATTTGGGATGTGTGTGCAAAATTTCAGGTCATTCGGACGAGGTTTAGTTGGGTTTTTGATCAAAAGCATATTTCAGAAGATTTTTGAAACTTAGACTTGAATTCGATGTAATTTCGGGTGATTTGATGTTGTTTGAGGTGTTTTGAGGATTGGAACAAGTTTGAATAAGGTTTTAGGATGTGTTGCTGCTTTTGGTTGAGGTCCCGGGGGCCTCGGGGTGAATTCGAATGGTTAACGGGAAGATTTGCAACTTGAGAGATTGCAGAAAATTTGCTGCTTCTGGTGTTTTCGCACCTGCGGTTTGGGGGCCGCAGGTGCGGTGTCGCATGTGCAGAAGGGAAAGGGCAGATGCGGTATGGAGAGGTAGAGTCAGGAACCGCAGATACGGTATGGGAACCGCACCTGCGGAGTCGTAGATGTGACCAGTTGACCGCAAGTACAGTATGTGGCCATTAAATGAGTTCCGCAGAAGCGGAGGAGTTGACCGCATATGTGGTACCGCAGAAGCGATTTTGGAGCGCAGATGCGAAAAGGCCTGGGCAGACCATATATGTTATTTCATTTCGGATTTTGGGTTATTTCACCATTGTTGCCTTCGACCTTGGAGTTTTTGGACGATTCTGAAGAGAGAAATCAAGAGACTTCGTTAAGGTAAGGAATTTTGGACCAAAAACTCAATTCTATGGTAGTATTTCATGAATTTAGGGCTGTAATCAAAGGAATTAAAGGGTAAAAATGGAGGATTAGGGCTCGAGTTTAAAAAGCTTTTAAATGGGGATTTGAGGGGTCATTTAGACTTCGATTTTAGTATTTTTGATATATCTGAACTCGTGGGGAGAAAAAGAATCCGTTGCTGTAAAAATTTATGAGTTTCGAGAAGTGGGTCTGGGGCTCGGGTTTTGGTAATTTCGGGATTTTTGGTAATTTTTGATTGTTTTCGCTTGGGCTTCGTTCCCTTAGCATATTTTGACGCCGTGGTTCTGATTTTGACTAGATTCGACGCGAGTGGAGGCCGATTCGAGAGGCAAAGGCATCGCGGAGTAGTATTTTCACCGGTTTGAGGTAAGTAACCATTGTAAATCTGGAAACTGAGGGTACAAAACCCCGGTATTTGACTTGCTTTGATAAACACAGTGACGCAAATGCTAGGTGACGAGCGTGTGCGTGCACCGGTAGGTATTGTGACTTGGTCCGTCCCGTAGCGACTATTAAGCCGCGTATTTGGTTTGGAAATATTATATTATTCCTTGTTTTGGGTATTATACTGTATTATGGGTTGTATGTCGTGTTTGGGCCCTTGTGCCGGCCTGTAGCAACCCTTAGGGGCATTTTGACTATTTTCCTCACTTTATTTGTTTTGAAAGCATATCCTCAGTCATGTTTTACCTGCTTAAATGTTTAAAACTGGTTTATTACACTACTCCTAATGGTGAGGACTGTCTGGGCTGAGTTCCCTAATTTCTATTGTTGTGCCCGAGAGGCTGTGAGATTAAAGACTAAGAGAGGTTGAGAACCCCAATTGTGAGGATATTTATACATATACATATATATATGGATCGGGTTGCACGCCGCAGCGATACTTATATGGATCGGGCTGCACGCCGCAGCGATGTATATATTGGATCGGGCTGCACGCCGCAGCGATATGACGCTTGGGCTGTAGGAGCCCCTCCGGAGTCTGCACGCCCATAGTGAGCATAGTCGGCTATAAACATATGGATTGGGCTGCACGCCGCAGCGGTTACTATGATTTCTATCTTTATGATATATAAATGAGCTGAGTGCTGAAAGTGAGTACTGAGAGACGAGAGTTGAGTCACGAGTGACTGAGAGGCTGTCCGAGGGGCCATAATCTGAGTGACTCTTTGACTGAGGGGCCCTATTATGTTGTTTCCACTGTTTCACTCCTCTTTTAAATAAGTCTTTGTTGGGTATATTGCTAAATAACTGATTTTAATGCTTTAAATTGGAAGTGATGATTCTTTTGACGGAACTGATTTTAAGGTTATATGTTTTAGAACTGCTCATCACTGCTTTTAGTACTTATTTACTTTATTTACTTACTGAGTTGGCGTACTCACGTTACTCCCTGCACCTTGTGTGCAGATCCAGGTGCCCGAGCGGCCGAGTGAGAGCTTTTCAGTTGTTCAGCAGTTACCGGGGGTTCCGAGGTAGCTGCATGGCGTTCGCAGCCCTAATTTCTCCCCTCTATCTTGTTATCTTTCTGCATTTTTCTAGACTATTTATGTAGTGGATTTCCATACTTATATTAGAGGCTCTAGACTCGTGACACCAGATTTATGGGGCTGTGTAGTTCATGTTTTATTGACTTCTGCATATTTATCTATTGTTTTACACGCTTATTATAAAAATATGGTATTTAAACCTGCGTAAAAATGATTTAAATGTTTAAGAGAAAGGGTTTTGGTTAATTGTTCAGTCGGCTTTCCTAGTAATGTGATAGGTGCTATCACGACCGGTATTTGGGGTCATGACAAGTTGGTATCAGAGCCTAGGTTACATAGGTCTTGCGAGTTATGAGCCGGTTTAGTAGAGTCTCGCGGATCGGTACGGAGACGTCTGTATTTATCCTCGAGAGGCTGCAGAACCTTTAGGAAACTTCATATTCTTGAAATTCTTATCATGCGAGTTTGTTGATCCAAGTACTAAACTTCTGTTGTTCTATTCTCTCACAGATGGTGAGGACACACGCTACCGGACAGGGTGGACGACCACCAGTGCCACCAGCTGCGGCCACCAGAGGCCGAGGACGCGGTCGTGGTCGTGGAAGGGGCAGAGCAGTGGGGGCGGCACCTGTAGATCCACCAGCTGCCCCAGTTCAGGACCAGGTCCCAGTTTTGGATGCTACAACAGCACCAGCTCAGGCACCAGTTGTGCCTATTGTGATTCCAGTCCTTCAGGAGGCTTTAGCTCAGATCTTATCAGTGTGTACCGGTTTGGCTCAGGCGGTCTCGCTACTACGGTCGCACCTACTTCACAGACCGGGGGAGGCATCCAGACCCCCATTGCTCGCACACCTCAGCAGGTTGTGCAGGGACTACAGACACCGGGGGCACCTCCAGCCCAGCCGGTTGCACCAGCTCAGGAGTTTGTGGTACCAGCTATGCCAGATGATGAGCAGCGTCAACTTGAGAGGTTTGGTAGACTCCAGCCTCCGACATTCAGCGGCGCAGAGGGCGAGGTGCCCAGGGTTTCTTCGATAAGTGCCAGCGGATGCTTCGTACAGCAGGGATTCTTGAGACTAGTGGTGTGACATTCACTACCTTTCAGTTTTCGGGGGCTGCCTTCACTTGGTGGGAGGCGTATGAGAGGCGTAGGCCTGCTGGTGCAGCGCCCCTTACGTGGCAACAGTTCTCTGTTCTCTTCCTGGAGAAGTATGTACCACAGTCGCGCCGAGAGGAGTTGCGTAGGCAGTTTGAGTAACTGCGCCAGGGGGAGATGACGGTGATGCAGTATGAGATGCGATTCACTAAGTTAGCCCGACATACAGTTTGGTTGGTTCCCACAGATCGAGAGAGGATCAGGAGGTTTGTGATGGCCTCACATATCAGCTCCATATTCTCATGACCAGGGAGAGGGTGACTGGTGCTACATTCGAGGAGGTTGTGGATATTGCCAGGGAGATTGAGTTTGTCCGTCGCCAGGAGCGAGAGGAGAGGGAGGCCAAGAGGCCTCGAGGATCTGGTAGCTACGGTGGTGCTCCTTCGAGGGGCCAGTTTCAGCACGGCAGAGGCCGACAGTTCCGACATGGTCAGTCTGATCGCTCGGGTTATCGAGGGGCGTCACCGGGTCATGGTTCCCACAGTTCACACCAGGGCCATTCATCACTTAGTGCCCTTCCCGCTCAAAGCTCATCCCGTGCTCCATCTGTTCAAGGCTCTTCTATACCGAGTGCATCTGCTAGTCACTCCGGTGCGAGAGGTTCCCTTCAGTCCCCATCTCCGGCACCGGGGAGTTGCTATGAGTACGGGGAGTTTGGGCATATGAGGAGGCAGTGTCCCCGCTGTGTTGCTAGTTCATCCCAGCAGAGGGGCCAGTCATTAGCTTCGGCTCCAGTTGCTCCACCACCACCCGCCTAGCCAGCTAGGGGTGGGGATCAGTCAGCCAGGGGTCGCCCCAGAGGGAGAGGTCGATCAGGGGGCGGTCAGGCCCGTTTTTATCCTCTTCCCGGCAGGCCCGATGTCATTGCTTCTGATGATGACATTACAGGTATTATTTCAGTCTGCCACAGAGATGCCTCTGTATTATTTGACCCCGGTTCCACCTATTCTTACGTGTCATCAAACTTTGCTCGCTATTTGGGTACTCCTCGTGAGTTTCTTGCTTTACCTGTTCCTGTATCTACCCCGGTGGGTGATATTGTTGTTGTAGACCGTGTGTACCGGTCATGTGTGGTGACTATTGGGGGTCTGAAGACCCGAGTTGATCTTTTATTACTAGGTATGGTGGATTTCGATGTCATTCTGGGCATGGATTGGTTATCTCCGTGTCGCGCTATTCTGGATTGTCATGCCAAGACAGTCACATTGGCTATACCGGGTGTGCCACGGATCGAGTGGCGTGGCGTGACTGATTATGTTCCTAGTAGAGTGATCTCTTTCTTGAAGGCCCAGCGTATGGTTGGGAAGGGTTGTCTATCGTATCTTGCCTTT
>NW_017677218.1:32213-32904 GCF_001879085.1 Nicotiana attenuata
ATCACTATATTGTACCATCCGGTAAAGGCCAATGTGGTGGCCGATGCTTTGAGCCGAAAGGCAGTGAGTATGGGAAGTTTGGCATATATTCCAGTTGGGGAGAGACCTCTTGGGGTTGATGTTCAGGCTTTGGCCAATCGGTTCGTGAGGTTGGATATTTCGGAGCTCAGTCGGGTATTGGCTTGTGTGGTTTCTTGGTCTTCCCTATATGAGCGCATCAGAGAGCGCCAGTATGATGATCCACATTTGCTCGTCCTTAGGGACAGAGTTCAGCATGATGATGCCAGAGATGTGTCTATTGGAGATGATGGAGTATTGAGGATGTAGGGCCGAATTTGTGTGCCCAATGTAGATAGTGGTAACACTACACACCAGGAACCCAAATGAAGGGAGACTGGGCCCGAATTGGGAAGGACCATATCGAGTTATCGGAATAACTAGCAAAGGCTCATATAAACTTGAAGCGGGAAACGGTGTACAATTGCCAAACAACTGGAATATGGCACACTTAAAGCGGTACACTGCTAAGGCACGAACTTAATTCCTTTTCAATTTTGTTATATTACGGACTAACGTATGCAAGTATTCGGCCAAGGTGGATGTGGCTATTGGTCTGAAAGCACGTGTTGCACTCTTTTTTCCTTGAACCGGTTTTGTCTAGAGTGGATTTTTCGGTAAGGTTTCTAACGAG
>NW_017677219.1:0-13392 GCF_001879085.1 Nicotiana attenuata
TGGGAATTGCGAAGGAGTTTTGCGTGGGAAATTGTCGAAAAACACGTGTTAGACTTGGGGTAATTGCTTAAAGGATTTAGGCGTGGGTAATTAGCGTAAAACACTGCAGCGTTGGGTAATTGCGTAAGGATTTGCGTGGAATTGCGAAAACACTGTAGCTGGGGCAGAATAGTTTAAAAACATTTCATCCGCGAGTTGGGGCTATTTTCCACCATTGTTAAGCGACCTTGGGAGTACTTGGCGAGCAATTAAGAGGATTTTGACTGGGAATCGATTGGAGGTAAGTCCTATGGCCTAGAAACGTCATTTTTATTGTGATTTCAACACTTAAATTCATGGAAATTGGGATAAAAAGGAAGAACTAGGGCTTGGGTTTTTGAATTAGATTTTGGGATTTGAGGGAGCAAATGAGCTCCGATTCTTGTGATTTTTACATGTATAGACTCGTGGCGATATAAGGAACATTTTGGTGTAAAAATTTCTGACTTTCGAGAAGTGGGCCCCGGGGGGTTTTGCCAACTTCGTGAATTTTGGTGTTTTTCGAGTCTTTTCGATTGGGTTATGTTTCTTTAGCCTATTGTAGTGTATTCGTTGTGGTTTTAATCAGATTCGGCGTGCGAAGAGGTTGATTCGAAAGGCAAAGGCATAGCGAACTAGACTTGTGGCCGGCTTGAGGTGAGTAATAGATGTAGATGATGACCTGAGGGTTTGAAACCCCGGTATATCATATTGTGATGCTATATTGAGGCGAGACACGTACTCTATAACGAGTGCAGGGTCGATTGTGACTAGGGATTGTGACCTAGTCCGTTCCGATTGATGTTCATACTGTGTTCTTGACTAGAAATTGTTTGGTAATCATCCTACTTGGATTTATGAATATGTTTGGGGCTTTGTGCCTATCATTTGCATCCTTCAGGGATCCTTATCACTGCTTCCATGATGCTTAGCATATTTCATGATATCAGTCCTGAGTTAGACACTGCCTCGAAATGTTTAGTAAATAAATAACGGTTTAAACACTTAGCTCTATAATTCCTAATAATTGAAACCAAAAATGAATAATTTGACTGTGCCCGAGTGGCTTGCATGCATATATATATCTGGACTGAGTGTGGATCGGGCTGCACGGCGCAGTGAATGTTACGATGATATTGCGCTTGGGCAATAGGAGCCCCTCCGAAGTCTGAACCCCCACAGTGAGCGCGGGTACCGAAATGGATCGGGCTGCGCGCCGCAGCGGTCATGTGCATTGCATTGCATTCATGCATTTATACGTATTTGTCTTACTTGTCCTGGTATTGTTGTTGTCCCACCGTTTTATGTGCTGAATCGCTGATTATAGCTTTATATTGTAATATTTCGAGATTTCTTACTTTCAACCATTATATATGTTTATTACTCACTGAGTTGGAAGTACTCACTTTACTCCCTACACCATGTGTGCAGATTCAGGTGCTCCGGAGACTTAGTGGAGCTGTTTGCTGTTTTCTTGGATTTTATCTTCAGGAGTTGTCGAGGTAGCTGCCTGACGTCTGCATGACCCGACTACTCCCCTTTATTTCATTTATCTTTCAAATTCTAGACTTCTTTATCACTATGGATATATTAGTCTATTACCTCTAGAGGCTCTAGACTCGTGACTCCAGATCTATTGGGGAATGTTTGGAATATTCGTTATTATTTTTCGTACTATTTTATTTAGATTCGGATTGGAACCTTGACATTTGCTATTTTAATCGTATTATTTGTTAACGGATTACGTATTTGGGTTGAGAGTATTTAATTGGTCGGGCTTGCCTAGCATCAGTGTTGGGCGCCATCACGACCGGGATTGGGGTCGTGACAAGTTGGTATCAGAGCCTAGGTTACTAGGCCTCGCGAGTCATGAGCCGGTTTAGTAGAGTCTCGCGGAACGGTACGGGGACGCCTGTACTTCTCCTCGAGAGGCTGCAGAACCTTTAGGAAAACTCCATATTCTTGAAATTCTTGTCGTGCGGCTTTGTGATTCGAGAACTAAATCTCTGTATTCTATTCTCTCGCAGATGGCGAGAACTCGTGCTACCGGACGCGATGGTCGACCACCAGTACCACCCACTAGAGGCCGTGGACGCGGTCGTGGTCGTGGTCGAGGTAGGGCAGCAGAGACAGCACCTGCTGACCCACCAGCTGCCACAGTTCAGGACCAGATTCCAGTTGTCGATGTCCCAACAGCACCTGTGCAGGCACCAGCAGTGCCTATTGCTATTCCTGGTCTCCAGGAGACCTTGGCACAGATACTATCAGTTTGCACTGGCCTGGCTCAGGCAGTCTCAGCTTCTACTGCAGCAGCTGCTTCCCAGACCGGGGGAGGACATCAGACCCCTGTTGCTCACACACCTGAGCAGGTTGCCCAGGGATTTCAGACACCGGAAGCAGCCTTAGCTCCGCCAGTTGCTCCAGTTGCACCAGTTCCAGCCTATGAGGTTCCAGCTATGCCGGACGATGAGCAGCGTCGTCTTGAGAGATTCGGCAGGCTTCAGCCTTCGATATTCAGCGGTGCCGAGGGCGAGGATGCCCAGGGTTTTCTGGATAAGTGTCAGCGTATGCTTCGCACTGCAGGGATCTTAGAGTCGAGTGGTGTGGCTTTTACTACTTTCCAGTTCTCAGGGTCTGCATTCACCTGGTGGGAGGACTTCGAGAGGCGTAGGCCGGTTGGTGCAGCGCCCCTTACATGGCAGCAGTTCTCCACTCTCTTTCTGGAGAAGTACGTACCGCAGTCTCACAGGGAGGAGCTGCGTCGTCAGTTCGAGTGGTTGGTTCAGGGGGACATGTCTGTGACCCAGTACGAGTTGAGATTCACGCAGCTAGCTCGGCATGCCACTTGGATGATCCCGACAGATAGGGAAAGGATTAGGAGGTTCGTGGATGGCCTCAACTATTCACTCCACATTTTGATGACCAGAGAGAGGGTTATGGGTGCCTCGTTTGAGGAGGTAGTTGACATGGCTCGAGAGATTGAGACGGTTCGCCGTCGGAGCGTGAGGAGAGAGAGAGGCAAAGAGGCCTCGAAGCTCTGGTAGTTTCAGTGGTGCTCCGTCTAGGGGCCAGTTCCAGCGTGGCAGAGGCCGTTCCTTCAGGCCTCCTCAGTCAGGTCGTCCAGAGTACAGTGGGGCCTCTTCAAGCCGTGGTCATCAGGGATTCCAGCAGGGCCAGACTTCACTTAGTGCCCTTCCAGCTCAGAGCTCTACACCTGCCTCTTCAGCCCAGGGTTCTTCAGCAGCGAGGGGTTTCCATCAGTCCCCTTCTCCAGCGCCGGGTAGTTGCTACGAGTGCGGTGAGTTTGGTCATGTGAGGAGACAGTGTCCTCGGCGTCGTGGTAGTCAGTCTCAGTAGAGGGATCAGCCCTCATCTTCTACTCCTATTTCATCAGCACCCGCCCAGTCAGCTAGGGGTGGAGGTCAAGTAGCCAGGGGCCGCCCCAGTGGTGGAGGCCGGACTGGCGGTGGTCAGGCTTGATTCTATGCTCTTCCGGACAGGAAGGACGCCATTGCCTCAGATGCTGTTATCACAGGTATTATCTCAGTCTGCCACAGAGATGCCTCTGTCTTATTTGATCCCGGATCTACCTATTCCTATGTATCTTCATATTTTGCTCATCACATGGGTACTACCCGAGGTTGTCTTGTTTTGCCTATTCACGTATCTACCCTGGTGGGTGATACTATTATTGTAGATCATGTATACCGATCCTGTTTAGTGACTATTGGGGGTCTAGAGACCCGAGTTGACTTATTGCTGTTGAGCATGGTTGATTTTGATGTTATTCTGGGTATGGATTGGTTATCTCCGTACCATCTATTCTGGACTGTCATGCTAAGACAATTACGTTGGCTATTCCGGGTATTCCAAGGATTGAGTGGCGTGGTACGACTGACTATGTTCCCATCAGGGTAATTACTTTTCTAAAGGCCCAGCGGATGGTTGGGAAAGGTTGTCTATCTTATTTGGCTTTCGTGAGAGATATTGGAGCTGAGACTCCTAGTCTTGACTCCGTCCCCGTCGTGAGGGACTTCCCTGATGTGTTCCAGCAGACCTGCCGGGCATGCCGCCGGACAGGGACATTGATTTTGTATTGATCTGGTGCCGGGCACTAAGCCCATCTCTATTCCTCCGTATCGCATGGCACCAGCAGAGTTGAAAGAACTAAAGGATCAGCTTCAGGAACTCCTAGATAAGGGGTTTATTCGTCCTAGTGTGTCACCGTGGGGTGCACCGGTTCTATTTGTAAAGAAGAAAGATGGCACAATGAGGATGTGCATTGATTACAGACAGTTGAACAAGGTGACAGTGAAGAACAAGTATCCACTACCTCGTATTGACGATTTGTTTGACCAGCTCCAGGGGGCAAGGGTATTCTCGAAGATTGATCTCCGTTCAGGCTATCACCAGCTGAAGATCAGGGATTCGGATATTATGAAGATTGCCTTCAGGACTAGATATGGGCACTATGAGTTCCTGGTTATGTCTTTTGGGCTGACTAATGCCCCAGCCGCATTCATGAACTTGATGAACAGCGTATTTCGGCCGTATCTGGATTCATTTGTTATCGTTTTTATTGATGATATCCTAGTGTACTCGCGTAGCTAGGAGGAGCATGCTCAGCACTTGAGAGTGGTGTTACAGAGGTTGAGGGAGGAGAAGCTTTATGCAAAGTTCTCCAAATGTGAGTTTTGGCTTGGGTCTGTAGCTTTTCTGGGACACGTGGTGTCCAATGATGGTATTCAAGTTGATCCAAAGAAGGTAGAGGCGGTGCAGAGTTGGCCCAGACCGTCCTCAGCCACGAAAATTTGAAGTTTCCTCGGTTTGGCAGGTTATTATCGCCGGTTCGTCCAGGGTTTTTCCTCTATTGCTTCGCCCTTGACTAAGTTTACGCAGAAGTTTGCACCATTCGTATGGTCAGACGAGTGCGAGGAGAGCTTTCAGAAGCTCAAGACAGCTTTGACCATAGCTCCAGTGTTAGTTTTGCCATCAGCCTCAGGTTCTTACACTGTGTATTGTGATGCTTCGAGAGTTGGGATCGGATGTGTGTTGATGCAGGAGGGTAGAGTTATTGCATATGCTTCTTGTCAGTTGAAGCCTCATGAGCAGAACTACCCCGTACATGATTTGGAGTTGGCTGCTATAGTTCATGCGTTGAAGATTTGGAGGCACTACTTATATGGCGTATCTTATGAGGTATATACCGATCATCGCAGCCTTCAGCATTTGTTCAAACAGAAGGATCTTAATTTGAGGCAGCGTAGGTGGCTTGAGCTACTCAAGGATTATGATATTACCATTTTGTATCATCCGGGGAAGGCCAACGTAGTGGCCGATGCGTTAAGCCGGAAGGCGGTCAGTATGGGTAGCTTGGCGTACATTCCAGTTGGAGAGAGGCCCTTTGCAGTTGATGTTCAGGCTTTGGCCAATCGGATGGTGAGGTTAGATATTTCGGAGCCTATTCGGGTGTTGGCTTGTGTAGTTTCTCGGTCTTCCTTGTATGACCGCATCAGAGAGCACCAGTATGATGATCCACACTTGCTTGTCCTTAAGGACAGGGTTCAGCACGATGACGCCAGAGATGTGACTACTGATGATGATGGCGTGATGAGGATGCAGGGCTGGATTTGCGTGCCCAATGTGGATGGGCTTCGGGAGTTGATATTAGAGGAGGCCCACAGCTCGTGGTATTCCATTCATCTAGGTGCCGCGAAGATGTATCAGGATTTGAGGCAGCACTACTGGTGGAGGAGAATGAAGAAAGATATAGTGAGTTATGTAGCTCGGTGTCTCAACTGTCAGCAGGTCAAATATGAGCATCAGAGACCCGGTGGTGTACTTCAGCGGATAGATATTCCCGAGTGGAAGTGGGAGAGGATTACTATGGATTTTGTGAGTGGTCTCCCTCGTACCTCAAAGAAGATTGATTCGATTTGGGTGATTGTGGATCAGCTGACCAAGTCCGCACACTTCATTCTGGTGTGTACTACCTATTCTTTGGAGCGGTTGGCAGAGATTTTCATCCGAGAGATTGTTAGGTTGCATGGGGTCCCAGTTTATATCATCTCGGATAGGGGCACTCAGTTTACTTCCCAGTTTTGGAGGACTTTTCAGCGAGAGTTGGGTACACGGGTAGAGTTGAGCACCGCATTTCATCCTCAGACGGACAAACAGTCCGAGCGTACCATTCAGATATTGGAGGACATGTTGCGTGCCTGTGTTATTGATTTTGGAGGTTCTTGGGCTGAGTTTTTGCCACTTGCAGAGTTCGCGTACAACAACAGCTATCAGTCCAGCATTCAGATGGCACCGTATGAGGCCTTATATGGGAGACGGTGTAGGTCTCCGGTTGGTTGGTTTGAGCCCGGCGAGGCTAGACTATTGGGAACAGAGTTGGTTCAGGATGCCTTAGAGAAGGTGAAAGTGATTCAGGAGAGACTTCGTACAGCTCAGTCGCGTCAGAAGAGTTATGCGGACCGGAAGGTTCGAGACGTATCCTACATGGTGGGCGAGAAGGTCTTGTTGAAGGTTTCGCCTATGAAGGGCGTTATGAGATTTGGAAAGAAAGGAAAGTTGAGTCCACGGTTCATTGGTCCTTTTGAGATACTTAAGAGAGTTGGGGAGGTGGCCTACATGCTTGCTTTGCCACCCAGCTTGTCGGGAGTTCACCCGGTATTTCATGTTTCTATGCTCCGGAAGTATGTTGGGGACCCGTCCCATGTGTTAGACTTCAGCACGGTTCAGTTGGATGATGACTTGACTTATGATGTGGAGCCAGTGGCTATTTTGGGTCGTCAGGTTCAGAGATTGAGATCAAAGGATATAGCTTCGGTAAAGGTGCAGTGGAGAGGTCGGTCCGTAGAGGAAGCTACTTGGGAGACTGAGCAGAAGATGCGGAGCAGATATCCTCACCTATTTGAGACCTCAGGTATGCTTCTCCACCCGCTCGAGGACGAGCGTTTGTTTAAGTTGGGGAGGATGTGACGACCCAACCCGTCGTCTCATGTATTACAGCCCCGTTTTCCCCATTTATTGCTCTTTCATGTTTTATTATCTGCAACGGGTGAGTTAGAGTTGAATTGAATTGGTTTGGATAGGAAATGAGACACTTAGTCTCTTTAAGGAAGGTTTGGTTTGGAAAAGGTCAACCGAACCTTATTAGTTAGAAGGATCGGATGTGAATTCCGGTGATTCGGTTAGCTTCGGGAGGTGATTTGTGACTTAGGAGTGCGATCGGACGTGATTTTGGAGGTCTGGAGTAGGATTAGGCTTGAATTGGCAAAGTTGGCAATTTGGCGAATTCCGGTGGATAGGTGAAATTTTGATCCGAGGGTCGGAATGGAATTCCGAGAGTTGCAGTAGCTCTGTTAGGTGATTTTGGATATGTGTACAAAGTTTCAGGTCATTCGGAGGTGTTTAGGTCGGGTTTTTGATCGAATGTGCAATTCGGAGGTTTTTAAGAAACATAGGCTTTGATTTGATGAAATTTGAGGATTTTGATGTTAACGATAGTGTTTCGAGGGTTCGAGCAAGTTTGAATAAGGTAATAGAACATGTATGTGCTTTTGGTTGAGGTCCCGGGGGCCTCGGAGTGAGTTCGGGTGTTTAAACGAGACTTTGAAGTTTGCTTCAGGTCTGTTGTCGCTATCATCTGGTATTTCCGCTTCAGCGGAAATGGACCGCAGAAGCGGTTCCGCAGAAGCGGGTGAATGAGCGCAGAAGCGGGTGAAGGAGCGCAGAAGCGGTGAAGGAGCACAAAAGCGGAATATAGTCTGCAAAAGCGAGTCCGCAGGAGCGGACTGTCAACCGCAGAAGCGGTACTGGGTGATCCGCAGAAGCGGATTTTGGGACGCAAAAGCGGGAATTGTAACTTTAATGAAAAACCGCTTAAGCGGACTTCTGACCGCAGAAGCGGTCCCGCATAAGCGGAAGCGGGACCGCAGAAGCGAAAAACAACTGTTATAGAAGGGTTTAAAACATTAAATTTCATCCGCGAACAAGAGTTGGTTTCCACCATTTTTAAGCGGTTTTGAGAGCTTTGAGCGAGAATTTTCGAGGGCTTTGACTGAGAATCAATTGGAGGTAAGTTCCTTGGTCTAAATATTTGAGTTTATGGTAGAAATTACATGTAAATTGTGGAAAATTCATCAAAAACGGGTCAAGCTAGGGCTTGAAAAGTTGTGATGTAAAAACGGATTGTGAAAGGGCATTTGAACTCCGATTTTGGTAAAATTGGTATGTGTAGACTCGTGGCGAGACGAGAAATCCAGTGATGTAAATTTCGTAATTTTTCGAGAAGTGGGCCCGGGGCTCGGGTTTTGCCAACTTAGTGAATTTTGGTGTTTTTCGAGTCTTTTCGATTGGGTTATGTTTCTTTAGCCTATTGTAATGTATTCGTTGTGGTTTTAATCAGATTCGGCATGCGAAGAGGTTAATTCGAAAGGCAAAGGCATAGCGAGCTAGACTTGTGGCCGGCTTGAGGTGAGTAACAGATGTAGATGATGACCTGAGGGTTTGAAACCCCGGTATATCACATTGTGACGCTATATTGAGGCGAGACACGTACTCTATGATGAGTGCGGGGTCGATTGTGACTAGGGATTGTGATCTAGTCCGTTCCGATTGATGTTCGTACTGTGTTCTTGACTAGAAATTGTTTGGTAATCATCCTACTTGGATTTTATGAATATGTTCGGGGCTTTGTGCCTATCATTTGCATCCTTCAGGGATCCTTATCACTGCTTCCATGATGCTTAGCATATTGCATGATATCAGTCCTGGGTTAGACACTGCCTCGAAATGTTTAGTAAATAAATAAAGGTTTAAACACTTAGCTCTATAATTCCTAATAACTGAACTAAAATGAACAATTTGACTGTGCCCGAGTGGCTTGCATGCATATATATATCTGGACTGAGTGTGGATCGGGCTGCACGCCACAGCGAATGCTATGATGATATTGCGCTTGGGCTGTAGGAGCCCCTCCGGAGTCTGAACCCCCACAGTGAGCGCGGGTACCCAAATGGATCGGGCTGCGGGCCGCAGCGGTCATGTGCATTGCATTGCATTCATGCATTTATACCTATTTGTCTTACTTGTCCTGGTATTGTTGTTGTTTCACCGTTTTATGTGCTGAATCGCTGATGATAGCTTTATATTGTAATATTTCGGAATTTCTTACTTTCAGTCATTATATATGTTTATTACTCACTGAGTTGGAAGTACTCACTTTACTCCCTGCACCATGTGTGTGGATTCAGGTGCTCCGGAGACTTAGTGGAGCTGTTTGCTGTTTTCGTGAAGTTTATTTTCAGGAGTTATTGAGGTAGCTGCCTGACGTCCGCAGGACCCGACTCCTCCCCTTTATTTCATTTATCTTTCCATATCCTAGACTTCTTTATTACTATGGATATATTACTCTGTTACATCTAGAGGCTCTAGACTCGTGACTCCAGATCTATTGGGGAATGTTTGGATATTCGTTATTATTTTCCGTACTATTTTATTTAGATTTGGATTGGAACCTTGATATTTGCTATTTTAATAGTATTATTTGTTAACGGATTGCGTAATTGGGTTGAGAGTATTTAATTGGTCGGGCTTGCCTAGCATTAGTGTTGGGCGCCATCACGACCGGGATTGGGGTCGTGACACTAGTATGCGTGTCAATATTATTATAAGTATTAAAAGAGTAATTAAATAACAATTCCTAAATAGTAGGAAATTAATTAAATGACTATTTTTAAATATTAGGAAAATAATCAAATGACTATTTTGTCTAGCGTGAACTCTATTTTAAAAAGGGTAAAAAAGACGAATGACATTTCGCTAAGGGTCTTCGTGCTTTTAATATAGTATAGATAGATATAGATATAAATATAGATATAGATAGATATAGATATAGATATAGATAGATAGATAGATTGATAGATATAGATATAGATATAGATATTTAATTTCATGGTAAGATCGATATCATACACTTTTATCAAATAGAAAAGTAATTTGGTGCATTTTAAACCAAATAAAAAATTTAAGGAGTCTCACGCATAAGTACAACATTTTTTCCTATTGCAACATATGATATCGAATTTTGAGCAAATCGTAATATGCTAATAAATCGAAAGTGAGCTAGCAAATTTACACCCAAAAAAGTACTAGTCTGAATAACAAAGTTTTATTGTGTGAGTCTCAAACGCTTGTAATTTAATTTATCTTTACTAGGGTTTACATGCATCAGGTTGGTTCGATTTTTATCAAAACAAAATCAAATCAACTATATCGGTTTGGATTGGTTCGATCTTGTCGGGTCTTTTGGATTTTTTGTTGCTTAAATATTATTTCAATTTTAAATTTTTTATAAATAAATATATGTATAGTAAAAATATAAAAAAAAATTGACAAACATATTATCTATTAAAATATTCTTATTCGATAATTTTCTTAGTAACACATAATAGTTATTTTTTCAGTCGTCTAACAGTAAATTTTCGTTGATGTACACTTTCAAGGTTAACCGAATTTAGTAATTAAAAATAAGAATCAATACGATACCTAAATAATAATAATCAAATCACATTCGAAAATGATATAAGAATTTAATAAATCTTGACATATAATATGAATATGGAAGAACAAAGAGATTGATGCAAGTAACACTTGATGAGAAAGTGATCACACAACCCATTATTTAAGGTTAATAAATATGGAGCACTTCATATATTATTAAATATTATATCCCGCAAGAGAATCCCAAAAATTTCTAGATATTTTTTAAAGAAATTTTTATATAAAATCTTAAAAGTATATTAAAAATTATATATTTATATGTCAGTTTGCTTCGAATTTTTTATTCAATATCGAACCAAATCAAGTTGGATTTCTTAATCAGTTTAGTTGAACTTTTCGGTTTGGTGCGATTTTCCGATATGGTTTGGGCACCCTAATCTTTACAATCTGGTCTCGTCTAATCAAAATAAATTGACTGTTATAATCTTGCATAATTTCATCGGATATATATAGGGCCAAAAAAACAGTTGTTTGGCTTTCGAAAAACAAACATCAAATGTTTCTTCTTTTCTGTTTTTCCAGATACCATTTGTTTTATTCATCTTCGGGAAAGAAAAAAAAAAACAGCTAACTAAAAGCTGTTCTCTAAAAAATAATTCTTCCAACATATGCAAAACTAACTATTTCACGATCAAGTTCAAACAAACACCTCTTCTTTACTTTACTTTAAAAGATAAATCAAAACCTTTCCCAATTTAAATGTCCTAATTTATGTAACACTCTTTCATTTTTAGTCAGTCCTAAGAGAACACATTTCTATATATCGTAACAATTTAACTTTAGACTTCCTGTTTATTTTGAACGTGATAGTTTATAGCCATAAAAAAATTTATGATTTATTTTATATTACAAATTTAAAAAAATCTTTCTTTTATTTTTAAACTCCATGTAACACCGTCACATAAAATAGGATGGAGGACGTTGTAGACAATAAAATCGCGTCGAGAAAATAAAATCAACACCGAAAATATCGCAACAATCGTAGTATTTTATTTTCGAATATTTTGAGTGTACAATCTCTATGAATCCTCTGATTCTTCTTTTCAACAGTAAATAAATTCAAGGGCCTTTGAGCTTGATCTTGAATATGTAGTTGTCGCCACGAACGATGATCTTGTTCTTGAGCTTTAGCTTGATTGCTTGAACTTGACCTTGATTTGTTCTTCGTTCTTGAGCTTGAACTTGATTTGCTCTTCGTTCTTGAGCTTGAACTTGATTGCTTGAAGCTTGAAACTTGTAGAGAAATTTGCGGCGTTTGATCCACGAGCTCTCTCTTGCTTCTTGTTATAACTTGTGGTGTCCTTTTTGAGTTATGAAGACCTCTATTTATAGTTGTGGAAGGGAGGAGTTGTGATAAGAACAAACTCTTTCCCACCAATTAAATTGAAGTGTGACATGGCCGCATTTGATTGGCAGAACATGTCACTTGCACACGTGGCGCGATTTCATTGGCCTTTTAGTGTGACTTGGCATGCCTTGTCATTTTGACACGTGGCATGATCTCATTGGCTCTTCCGTTTGACTTGGCGTGCCACGTCATTTGACACGTGGCACCAAATTGGGCCTCTAGGAAGATGATATCTTGGGCCTAATGAATTGGGCTCATCACTTTAGCCTAATGAATTGGGCTCATCACTTTAGCCCAACTAAATGGGCTAGCCCAATGAATTAAGACTTATTTATATAATCCATATATATTGGACTTATATAATTAATTCAATAATATTAGCCCGTAGTATTTATTGGACCAATATATCTTGAATTTAAAATATAGTCCAAATTCTTTTATGGATTTAAAATTTATATGCCTACAAATGCCCCCTACTTCATGACTTGGCAAAATATACATTTTGATGTGTGATGACCCAAAAGGTCATCACTTGTGTTGCAAGTGAATTCAGTGTTCCGAGGCCTAAAAACCTCCTTTTTACCCCACCATGATTTAAGTGCGTGGTCCGGACCTATATCCGGAAAGCCTTCTATGTGAAAATATGAGAAATAGAAATTTTTAGAGTTAAAAATTTGATTATGGTTGACAAGGACATCCATCCCACGTGTTAGATTTCAGCACTGTCCAGTTGGACAAGGACATGTCTTATGAGGAGGAGCCGGTAGCTACTAGACCGGCAGGTTCGTCAGTTGAGATCGAAGAGTTTTACTTCTGTCCGTGTTCAGTGGAGAGGTCAGCTCGCTGAGGCATCGACCTGGGAGTCCGAGTCCGATATGCGGAGCCTTTATCCCCATCTTTTTCCCGACTTAGGTACTTCCTTCTTATGTCCGTTCGAGGACGAACGGTTGTTTTAGAAGTGGAGAATGTGATGACCCAAAAGGTCATTACTTGTGTTGCAAGTGAATTCAGTGTTCTGAGGCCTAAAAACCTCCTTTTTACCCCACTTTGATTTACGTGCGTGGTCCGGACCTATATCCGGAAAGCCTTCTATGTGAAATATGAGAAATAGAAATTTTTAGAGTTAAAAATTTGATTATGGTTGACTTTTGTCAACATTTTGAGCAAACGGACCCGGATCCGTGTTCCGACGATCCCGGGAGGTCCGCAGTAAAATATGGGACTTGGTGTATGCCCGGAGATGAATTCCGAGGTCCCAAGCCTTAGAAATCAATTTTGAAAGAAATTGTTTTACTTAATTATCTAAGAAACAAAGAAAAGAATTAATGTTTGAAACCATTGTTATCGGGCCCGTATTTTGGTTACGGAGCCCGGTACAAACTTGTTATGGTATTTGAAAGATAACTATGAAATTTGGTGGAAAACGGAGTTTATTTGACGTGAGTTGGACTTCC
>NW_017677219.1:14841-17742 GCF_001879085.1 Nicotiana attenuata
GGGTGGTACGCCTACCACAAGATATAATGAAATGGGAGCGGGTGGTACGCCTACCACAAGATATGATGAAATGGGAGCGGGTGGCACGCCTGCCACGAGATAAATAAAATGGGAGCAGGTGGCACGCCTGACACGAGATAAATGAAATGGGAGCGGGTGTACGCCTACCACAAGATAAATAAAATGGGAGCGGGTGGCACGCCTGCCACAAGATACAGGAAACGGGAGCGGGTTGCACGCCTGCCACGAGATACAGGAAACGGGAGCGGGTTGCACGCCTGCAACAAGATGTGAAAAGAAAGTGAAATCTGCTTTTGTTTCCTTATTCTTGTTAGTGGTTGGATTTTGATCCCTTTATAATTCTCTTGATATTCTGTTTTTACCTGTTATTCCCCGAAGCATGTTTCCCCCTCCCATCTTTACTTGTTTACTTCTGTATTTCTTTTCCGCTATATATATTTGAACTGCACAGGTTATGTGGTAGTCTGGTCCTAGCCTCATCACTACTTCACCGAGGTTAGGCTAGACACTTACCAGCACATGGGGTCGGTTGTGCTGATACTACACTCTGCACTCTTTTGTGCAGATCCCAGTGCTGTAGATTTTGGACAGTAGATCAGGTGGCTACCTTCAGTCCACGCGGAGATCCATGGTAGACCTGCAGGCGTCCGCAGGCCCTGGCGTCTCCTCTATCTTCTATTCCCTGTTTCATTTTCCTTATTTTAGAAATAGTGTACTGTTATTTCTTCAGACTTTGTGTGTAGTGAATCTTAGACTGTCTGTGACACTGTGACACCAGGTTTTGGGTGGTTAAGGCTTGAGTAATTGTAATAGACATAGATTCCAGATATTTCATTATTTTCTTCCGCTTAATTTAACTTTCCACTGTTTATACGTTATCGCTTTGTGTTTGATAAAAAGGAATAAATGGATAATGAAGTAATTAGTTTTAAAGAATTGGCTTGCCTAGCTCACACTAGTAGGCACCATCACGACTCCCAAGGGTAGAAAATCCGGGTCGTGACAAGTTGGTATCAAAGCTCTAGGTTACATAGGTCTCACAATTCACAGACAAGCTTAGTAGAGTCTTAGGGATCGGTACGGATACGTCTGTATTTATCCCCCAGAGGCTACAGTGTTAGGAAAAAACTTCACATCTATTCTTTCCTGTCGTGCGATTTTGTTCTCTCAATGCTAAATTGAAACTTCTACTCTTGTTCTTTCGCGAATGGCGAGGTCACGTATCGCTTCTTCAGAGCAGCCGCACATATCGGTGATGGATTAGCTATGTCTTCGGAGGCTTGGTGGAGGTTGGATAGGTTTCACCAAGCTCTTCACTACTACTCTTCGTGGTACATCTTCTGAGGATCCCCAGGATTATTTAGACAGTTTTCACGAGGTTCTCAGTAACATGGGGATAGTGGAAACCAATAGGGTCGACTTTGCTACTTTTCGCTTATCTGGATCCGCCAAGACTTGGTGGAGAGATTATTGTTTGGCTAGACCAATTGAGTCACCAGCTCTAACTTGGGATCAGTTTCTTCCCATCACTCAGAGAGAGATCTATCGGAGGCAGTTTGAGCATCTCTAGCAGGGTTCCATGACTGTTACACAGTACGAGACCAGGTTTATTGATTTAGCCCGTCATGCTCTACTTATACTTCTCACTGAGAGAGAGAAAATGAAGAGGTTCATTGAGGGACTCATTCAGCCTATTCGACTTCAGATGGCTAAGGAGACAGGGAGTGAGATTTCTTTCCAGGAGGCGGCCAATGTGGCCAGGAGAGTAGAGATGGTTCTGTCGCAGGGAGGTGGTCATGGTTCGGACAAGAGGCCTCGTCATTCAGGCCGATTCAGTGGTACCTCGTCTGGAGGCAGGGATTCGTATGGTTGAGGCCATCCTCCTAGGCCTTTTTAGTCAGCACTCCAGGTTTCTCACGGTGCTTCAAGTGGCCGTGGTTCTCACATACAGCATTCTGATTAGCAGTCCTACAGTGCAGCACCAGCTCCTATTAGTGCACCGCCGCTTCAGAGTTTTCAGGGTGGTCATTCAGGTCGGCAGGGTCAGCAGTCTCAGCAGTCGAGGACTTGTTATACTTGTGGTGATATGGGTCACATTGCTAGATTTTGTCATCGAGCATCGAGCAGCTCTCAGCATCCGGGTTCCCGTGCCATGGTTCAGGCACCGAGTGTTCCACAGCCCGCCCAGCCAACTAGAGGTGGAGGTACAGGTGCTAGAGGTGGGGGTAGAGGTGTTAGAGGTGGAGCTCAGGCCGCTAGAGGTGGAGACCAGCCAACAGCAGGTTGTCCCAGAGATGTAGTTCAGAGTGGTGGGCTCCAGTCCCGATGTTATGCTCTTCTAGCCAGGCCTGAGGCTGAGGCTTCCGATGTAGTTATCACACTGATCCTTTGAGTGCTCCTGTTTATGTGTCTACATCGGTGGATAATTCTATTATGGTAAATCGTGTTGATCGTTCTTGTGTAGTTGTGATTGGGGGTCTTGAGACTCGAGTAGGTTTGTTACTTTTGGATATGGTTGATTTTGATGTCATACTGGGGATGGACTGGTTATCACCTTACCACGTTATCTTGGACTGTCATGCCAAGACTATGACCTTAGCCTTACCGGGTTTACCTCGTTTAGAGTAGAGAGGGACTCCGGGTCATTCTACCCGTAGTGTTATCTCTTATGTGAAGGCTCGGCGTATGGTCGAGAAGGGGTGTTTGGCCTATTTGGCATATGTTTGTGATTCTAGTGCCGAGGTTTCTTCTATTGATTTTGTGCCTGTTGTTCGTGAGTTCCCTGAGGTATTTCCTTCAGACCTGCCGGGCATGCCACCCAACAGGGATATTGACTTCTGCATTGATTTGGCTCCGGGCACTCAGCCCATTTCTATTTCG
>NW_017677219.1:20764-32903 GCF_001879085.1 Nicotiana attenuata
CCCCTATCTTTTTTCCCGACTTTAGGTACTTCCTTTCTATTGACCGTTTCGAGGACGAACGGTTGTTTTAGAAGTGGAGAATGTGATGACCCAAAAGGTTTATCTACTTGTGTTGCAAGTGAATTCAGTGTTCTGAGGCCTAAAAACCTCCTTTTTACCCCACTTTGATTTACGTGCGTGGTCCGGACCTATATCCGGAAAGCCTTCTATGTGAAATATGAGAAATAGAAATTTTTAGAGTTAAAAATTTGATTATGGTTGACTTTTGTCAACATTTTGAGCAAACGGACCCGGATCCGTGTTCCGACGATCCCGGGAGGTCCGCAGTAAAATATGGGACTTGGTGTATGCCCGGAGATGAATTCCGAGGTCCCAAGCCTTAGAAATCAATTTTGAAAGAAATTGTTTTACTTAATTATCTAAGAAACAAAGAAAAGAATTAATGTTTGAAACCATTGTTATCGGGCCCGTATTTTGGTTACGGAGCCCGGTACAAACTTGTTATGGTATTTGAAAGATAACTGTGAAATTTGGTAAAAAACGGAGTTTATTTGACGTGAGTTGGACTTCCGGTTGAAGAGTTATGAACTTTGAGAGTTCTTGATGAAAATGTTGAGTTTTGAGGTTTAATTCATGATTTTACATGTTATATTGATGATGTGATCGCACGAGTAGGTCCATATGATGTCTGTGAGTTAGTATGCACATTTGGTTTGGAGTCCCGAGGGCTTGGGTGAGTTTCGGGTAGGTTCCGGGGTGTCTTAGGCTTTAAACATGGCTATTGGAGGTTCAGAGAAGTGCAAATCTCTGAACCTGCTAGTGCGGTCCGCACTGGTTTTTGTGATTTCCGCACTGGTGGTTGTGCGGCCGCACTCGATTTTGTGCGGTCCGCACAGGTTCACTGGTCCGACTTCGGAAGCCTATATCTTTTGATCTACAAGGAAGTTTGAGATGATTCAAAAATAAAAGTTGTAGCCCTTCGTGTCTAGTTTCCAGAAAGGCAAAGAAATCACAATTTGGACATCTGTAGAGAAATCACAATTTGTCACGATCCCGGTTCGCCCTCCGTGAACCATCGTGACGGCACCTAGTCCCTACGACTAGGTAAGCCTAATAATGCGGAAAAATAAACCAAATTGAGGAAGAAAAACAGATAAAACCCGAAATAGTGAATAAAACAGTGTTTAATAGTGTCGCTCGGCATACACAATCTCAACTCTCGAAAACAAATTCTTTTCCCAAAACCCGGAATCTCATGATCACAAGCTAAGGATACTGCATAGTGCTCTAACTCCAGAATGTCTAAAACAAAGTAAATACAGAAGGGTTGTAACTACAAGAGAGAATGGAGAGAGACACCTTGGTCTGCGGACGCAGTAGACATACCTCGAAGTCTCCGAAAGATCACCTCGCCTCAAGGATGGTAAGTCTGAGTAGAGGTACCTGGATCTGCACATGAAAAACATGCGCAGGAAGGGCATGAGTACACCACAGCGGTACTCAGTAAGTGCCAAGCCTAACCTCGGTCGGGTAGTGACGAGGAAAGTCAGGGCCCTACTGAGATAAAATAAAATATAAAGTTCGATAGTGTAGAACAGAGCAGTATGAATGAGTACAGCAGTAAGAGTAACACAAGATATAAAGGATAACGACAACAGAAACAGAAACAAGTAGTCACGGTAAACAAATACAGCTAAACGTAGAGGTAACAGCCGGGGGATCTCCCAGGATACCGTCCTGTAGTCCCCAAATATAATATCCAGTGGATCTCCCGGGTTCAGTCCCGTAGTCCAACTCATAAATGCGCGAGGATCTACCGGAATACCACATCCGCAGTCCCAAATATAAATACTCAATACTGGGGGAATCTACTGGGTGCAATCCCGTAGTTCCAATGTAAAAGTGCAGGGGGATCTCCCGGAATACAAATCCGTAGTCCCAAAGTAACATATAGGGGGATCTACCGGGATACCGTCCCGTAGTCCCAAAGTAAATACACAGCAGCAACAAAAAGAATACTCAATTCAATCAAATTTCACACTAAGGTAAAGCAGGTATTTCTAACCTAGCATGCTGCACATAATTCAAATAGGGCAGTAGGACAAACAAGCAGTTAAGTCAATTAGGCATGCTTCCCTAAGCTAACAACACGCTTAACTTGCAAGTAGTGTAAACAGGAAAAGGAAAACACAATTCTAAGTACTTAATGGGAACCGGATTTTTCAATAATTAGCACAAGTACGCACTCGTCACCTTACGTACAAGGCATTTCAATTAACAAATATACCAAATCCTAAAGGGAAGGTCCCCCACACAAGGTTAGGCATGCCACTTACCTCGAACCAGCTTAAAATCAACCCGAAACCACGTTCTTGCCACGAGTATTCGACTCCAAATGGCCCAAATCTATTCAATTCAAGTCTAATACCACTGCCCAACCAAAAACACAAACAAGTCTAATACCACTGCCCAAACTTATACCTATCCTTAAAACACCTAAAACAATATCGAAACACCAATTTAACATCGAATTCAAGCCTAAGAACTTCAAAAACTCAAAATTTACGCTTTCGATCAAAAAGGCTATCAAACCTCGGCCGAAGGACCTGAAATTTCGCACACATATCACATTCAACACTACGGAGCTACTCCAACTTCCGGAATTCCATTCCNGGACTGGTTATCACCTTACCACGTTATCTTGGACTGTCATGCCAAGACTATGACCTTAGCCTTACCGGGTTTACCTCGTTTAGAGTAGAGAGGGACTCCGGGTCATTCTACCCGTAGTGTTATCTCTTATGTGAAGGCTCGGCGTATGGTCGAGAAGGGGTGTTTGGCCTATTTGGCATATGTTTGTGATTCTAGTGCCGAGGTTTCTTCTATTGATTTTGTGCCTGTTGTTCGTGAGTTCCCTGAGGTATTTCCTTCAGACCTGCCGGGCATGCCACCCAACAGGGATATTGACTTCTGCATTGATTTGGCTCCGGGCACTCAGCCCATTTCTATCCCGCCGTATCGTATGGCCCCGCCTGAGTTGAAAGAGTTGAAGGAGCAGTTGAAAGACTTGCTTGAAAAGGGTTTCATTAGACCCAGTGTTTCGCCTTGGGGTGTGCCAGTGTTGTTTGTTAAGAAGAAGGATGGATCGATGCGAATGTGTATAGATTACCGGCAATTGAATAAGGTTACGATTAAGAATAAGTATCCGTTGCCAAGGATTGAGGATTTGTTTGATCAGCTTCAGGGTGCCAAGGTATTTTCAAAGATTGACTAGAGATCTGGCTACCATCAGTTGAGGATTAGGGCATCTAATTTCCCTAAGACAGCTTTTCGCACTCGGTACGGGCATTATGAGTTCTTGGTGATGCCATTCAATTTGACAAATGCCCCAGCATCTTTTATGGATTTGATGAACTGAGTGTTCAGGCCTTACTTGGATTTGTTCGTAATAGTCTTCATTGACGATATTTTGATCTATTCCCGCAGCCGGGAGGAGCACGAGCAGCATCTTAGAGTGGTTCTTCAGACTCTGAGGGATAGTCAGTTGTATGCCAAGTTTTCGAAGTGTGAGTTCTGGTTGAGCTCAGTTGCATTCCTGGGTCATGTTGTATCAGCAGATGGTATTCAGGTTGATCCGAAGAAGATTGAGGCGGTCAAGAACTGTCCTAGACCAGCATCAGCTATAGAGATCCAGAGTTTCTTAGAGTTGCCAAGCTACTATTGTCGGCTCGTGGAGGGGTTTTCGTCCATTGCAGCCCCGATGACCAGGCTGACCCAGAAGGGTGCCCAGTTCAGATGGTCAGACGAGTGTAAGGCGAACTTTCTGAAGCTCAAGACAGCTCTGACTACGGCACTGGTGTTGGTTTTGCCCACAGGTTCAGAGCCTTATACAGCCTATTGTAACGCATCTCGTGTTGGATTTGGTGCAGTGTTGATGCAGGATGGCAAGGTCATTGCTTATGCTTCGCGGTAGTTGAAGATTCATGAGAAGAATTATCCGGTTCATGATTTGGAGTTAGCATCCATTGTTCACGCGTTGAAGATTTAGAGGCATTATCTGTATGGCGTGGCATATGAGGTGTTCACGGATCACAAGAGTCAACAGTATTTGTTCAAGCAAAAGGAGTTGAATTTGAGGCAGAGGAGGTGGTTGGAGTTGTTGAAGGATTATGATATCACCATCTTATATCATCCGGGAAAGGCCAATGTGGTGGTCGATGCTTTGAGTAGGAAGTCAGCCAGTATGGGCAGTCTCGCTTACATTCCGGTCGGTGAGAGACCGTTTGCTTTGGATGTTCAGGCTTTGGCCAATCAGTTCGTGAGGTTGGATGTTTCTGATCCCAGTCGTGTGTTAGCTTGCACAGTCGCTCGTTCTTCATTATTGGAGCGTATCCGAGATCGGCAGTATGATGATCCTCATTTGTGTGTCCTTAGAGACATGGTGCAGCACGGAGGTTCCAAGCAGGTTACCTTAGGTGATGATGGAGTTTTGAGATTGCAGGGTCGAGTTTGTGTGCCTAATGTGGATGGGCTCCGAGAGTTGATGTTAGAGGAGGCCCATAGTTCCCGGTACTATATTCATCCAGGCGCCGCCAAGATGTATCAGGATTTGCGGCAGCATTATTGGTGGAGGAGAATGAAGAAGGACATTGTTGCATATGTGGCTCGGTGTTTGAATTGTCAGCAGGTTAAGTACGAGCATCAGAGGCTTAGTGGTTTGTTTCAGAGGATTGAGCTTCCCGAGTGGAAGTGGGAGCGGATCACTATGGATTTCGTTGTTGGACTCCCACAGACCCGGAGGAAGTTCGATGCAGTGTGGATTCTTGTTGATAGGCTGACCAAGTCAGCACATTTCATTCCTGTGGCAGTCTCCTATTCTTCCGAGAGATTAGCTGAGATCTATATCCGGGAGATTGTTCGTCTTCATGGTGTGCCCGTGTCTATCATTTCTGATCGAGGTACGCATTTTACCTCGCATTTCTGGAGGGCAGTTCAGCGTGAGTTGGGCACACGGGTAGAGTTGAGCACAGCGTTTCATTCTCAGACGGACGGGCAGTCCGAGCGGACTATTCAGATTTTGGAGGATATGCTCCGAGCTTGTGTTATTGACTTTGGAGGCTCGTGGGACTAGTTTTTGCCATTAGCGAAGTTTGCCTACAACAACAGCTACCAGTCGAGTATCCAGATGGCTCCTTATGAGGCGTTGTATGGTAGGCGGTGTCGGTCGCCGGTTGGATGGTTTGAGCCGGGAGAGGCTCGGTTGTTGGGTACGGATCTGGTGCAGGATGCCTTGGAAAAGGTCAGGATCATTCAGGATAGGCTTCGTACCGCTCAGTCCAGGCAGAAGAGTTATGCTGACCGTAAGGTTCGCGATTTGGCATTCATGGTCGGTGAGCGGGTGCTGCTTCGAGTGTCGCCTATGAAGGGAGTGATGAGATTTGGGAAGAAGGGCAAGCTTAGCCCTAGGTTCATTGGCCCGTTTGAGATTCTTGATCAAGTGGGAGAGGTGGCTTATAGACTTGCATTGCCGCCGAGCTTGTCAGCCGCGCATCCAGTGTTTTATGTGTCCATGCTTCGGAAGTATCACGGCGATCCATCCCACGTGTTAGATTTCAGCACTGTCCAGTTGGACAAGGACATGTCTTATGAGGAGGAGCCGGTAGCTACTAGACTGGCAGGTTCGTCAGTTGAGATCGAAGAGTTTTACTTCTGTCCGTGTTCAGTGGAGAGGTCAGCTCGCTGAGGCATCGACCTGGGAGTCCGAGTCCGATATGCGGAGCCTTTATCCCCATCTTTTTCCCGACTTAGGTACTTCCTTCTTATGTCCGTTCGAGGACGAACGGTTGTTTTAGAAGTGGAGAATGTGATGACCCAAAAGGTTATCACTTGTGTTGCAAGTGAATTCAGTGTTCTGAGGCCTAAAAACCTCCTTTTTACCCCACTTTGATTTACGTGCGTGGTCCGGACCTATATCCGGAAAGCCTTCTATGTGAAATATGAGAAATAGAAATTTTTAGAGTTAAAAATTTGATTATGGTTGACTTTTGTCAACATTTTGAGTCAAACGGACCCGGTATCCGTGTTCCGACGATCCCGGGAGGTCCGCTAGTTAAAATATGGACTTGGTGTATGCCCGGAGATGAATTCCGAGGTTCCCAAGCCTTAGAAATTCAATTTTTGAAAGAAATTGTTTTACTTAATTATCTAAGAAACAAAGAAAAGAATTAATGTTTGAAACCATTGTTATCGGGCCCGGTATTTTGGTTACGGAGCCCGGTAAAACTTGTTATGGTATTTGAAAGATAACTGTTGAAATTTGGTAAAAAACGGAGTTTATTTGACGTGAGTTGGACTTCCGGTTGAAGAGTTATGAACTTTGAGAGTTCTTGATGAAAATGTTGAGTTTTGAGGTTTAATTCATGATTTTACATGTTATATTGATGATGTGATCGCACGAGTAGGTCCATATGATATGTCTGTGAGTTAGTATCACATTTGGTTTGGAGTCCCGAGGGGCTGGTGAGTTCGGGTGGTTCCGGGGTGTCTTAGGCTTAAAACATGGCTATTGGAGGTTCAGAGAAGTGCAAATCTCTGAAGCTGCTAGTGCGGTCCGCACTGGTTTTTGTGATTTCCGCACTGGTGGTTGTTGCGGCCGCACTCGATTTTGTGCGGTCCGCACAGGTTCACTGGTCCGACTTCGGAAGTCCTATATCTTTTGATCTACAAGGAAGTTGAGATGGATTCAAAAAATAAAAGTTGTAGCCCTTCGTGTCTAGTTTCCAGAAAGCCAAAGAAATCACAATTTGGACATCTGTTAGAGAAATCACAATTTGTCACGAATCCCGGTTCGCCCTCCGTGAACCATATCGTGACGGCACCGTAGTCCCTACGACTAGGTAAGCCTATAATGCGGAAAAAATAAACCAAATTGAGGAAGGAAAAACAGATAAAACCCGAAATATGAATAAAACTAGTGTTTTATTATTAGTGTCGCTCGGCATACACAATCTCAAACTCTCGAAAAACAAAATTCTTTTCCCAAAACCCGGAATCTCATGATCACAAGCTAAGGATACTGCATAGTGCTCTAACTCCAGAATGTCTAAAACAAAGTAAATACAGAAGGGTTGTAACTACAAGAGAGGAATGGAGAGAGACACCTTGGTCTGCGGACGCAGGTAGACATACCTCGAAGTCTCGAAAAGATCACCTCGCCTCAAGGATGGTAAGTCTGAGTAGAGGTACCTGGATCTGCACATGAAAAACATGCGCAGGAAGGGCATGAGTACACCACAGCGGTACTCAGTAAGTGCCAAGCCTAACCTCGGTCGGGTAGTGACGAGGAAAGTCAGGGCCCTACTGAGATAAAATAAAATATAAAGTTCGATAGTGTAGAACAGAGCAGTATGAATGAGTACAGCAGTAAGAGTAACACAAGATATAAAGGATAACGACAACAGAAACAGAAACAAGTAGTCACGGTAAACAAATACAGCTAAACGTAGAGGTAACAGCCGGGGGATCTCCCAGGATACCGTCCTGTAGTCCCCAAATATAATATCCAGTGGATCTCCCGGGTTCAGTCCCGTAGTCCAACTCATAAATGCGCGAGGATCTACCGGAATACCACATCCGCAGTCCCAAATATAAATACTCAATACTGGGGGAATCTACTGGGTGCAATCCCGTAGTTCCAATGTAAAAGTGCAGGGGGATCTCCCGGAATACAAATCCGTAGTCCCAAAGTAACATATAGGGGGATCTACCGGGATACCGTCCCGTAGTCCCAAAGTAAATACACAGCAGCAACAAAAAGAATACTCAATTCAATCAAATTTCACACTAAGGTAAAGCAGGTATTTCTAACCTAGCATGCTGCACATAATTCAAATAGGGCAGTAGGACAAACAAGCAGTTAAGTCAATTAGGCATGCTTCCCTAAGCTAACAACACGCTTAACTTGCAAGTAGTGTAAACAGGAAAAGGAAAACACAATTCTAAGTACTTAATGGGAACCGGATTTTTCAATAATTAGCACAAGTACGCACTCGTCACCTTACGTACAAGGCATTTCAATTAACAAATATACCAAATCCTAAGGGGAAGGTCCCCCACACAAGGTTAAGCAAGCCACTTACCTCGAACCAGCTTAAAATCAACCCGAAACCACGTTCTTGCCACGAGTATTCGACTCCAAATGGCCCAAATCTATTCAATTCAAGTCTAATACCACTGCCCAACCAAAAACAAAAACAAGTCTAATACCACTGCCCAAACTTATACCTATCCTTAAAACACCTAAAACAATATCGAAACACCAATTTAACATCGAATTCAAGCCTAAGAACTTCAAAAACTCAAAATTTACGCTTTCGATCAAAAAGTCTATCAAACCTCGTCTGAATGACCTGAAATTTCGCACACACATCACATTCAACACTACAGAGCTACTCCAACTTCCGGAATTCGATCCCGACCCTCGCATCAAAATCTCACTATCGAACCGGAAACTTCAAAAATCCAACTTTCGGCATTTCAAGCCTAAATTAGCTACGGACCTCCAAAATGCAATCTGATACGCCCCTAAGCCCGAAATCACCCAACGAAGCTAACGGAACCATCGAAATTCCATTCCGAGGCTGACTTCACACTGTTCCGACTACGGTCAAATTTCCAACACTTAAGCTCTCATTTAGGGACTAAGTGTCCCAAAACTCTCCGAAACTCAAAACTGAACATCCCGGCAATTCAAAAATAGCAGAAATGAACACAGGGAAAGCAGTTAATAGGGGATCGGGGCGTAAATTCTAAAAATGACCGGTCGGGTCGTTACATCCTCCTACACTTAAACATTCGTTCGTCCTCGAACAAGCATAGAGACATACCTGAAGTAGTGAAAAGATGAGGGTAACGACTGTGCATATCCTGCTCGGTCTCCCAGGTCGCCTCCTCGACCGACTGACCCCGCCACTGAACCTTCACAAATGCAATGTTCTTTGACCTCAGCTTTCGAATCTGCCTGTCCAATATCGCCACTGGCTCCTCAACATAAGATAGATCCTTATCCAACTGGACCGAACTGAAGTCCAACACGTGCGACGGGTCACCGTGATACCTCCGGAGCATTGAAACATGAAATACCGGATGAACTCCTGCCAGGCTGGGAGGTAAGGCAAGATCATAAGCAACCTCCCCAACACACCTCAAAATCTCAAAAGGGCCAATAAACCTCAGACTCAGCTTCCTTTCTTCCCAAATCTCATAACACCCTTCATAGGCGAAACCCGAAGCAGAACCCGCTCTCCAACTATGTAGGAAACATCAGGAACCTTCCGATCCGCATAACTCTTCTGTCTGGACTGGGCTGTACGGAGTCTATCCTGAATCACCTTAACCTTCTCCAAGGCATCCTGTACCAAGTCTATGCCCAATAATCTAGCCTCACCCGGCTCGAACCAACCCATCGGAGATCTACACCGCCTACCATATAAAGCCTCATATGGTGCCATCTGAATGTTGGACTAATAGCTGTTGTTCTAGGCAAACTCCGCCAATGGCAAAAACTGATCCCAAGACCCTCCAAACTCAATCACACACGCACGGAGCATATCTTCAAGAATCTGGATAGTACGCTCGGACTGTCCGTCCGTCTGAGGGTGAAATGTTGTGCTCAACTCCACCCGAGTACCTAACTCATGCTGTACGGCTCTCCAGAACCGCGATGTGAACTGAATACCTCTGTCTGAAATGATGGAAACCGGAATACCATGCAGACAAACAATCTCTCGAATATAAATCTCTGCCAACCGCTCTGAAGGATAGGTAGTACACACAGGAATGAAATACACGGACTTGGTCAATCGATCCACAATAACCCAAATGGCATCGAACTTCCTCAAAGTCCGTGGGAGCCCAGATACGAAGTCCATGGTGATCCGCTCCCACTTCCACTCTGGAATCTCTATCTGCTGAAGCAATCCACCCGGTCTCTGGTGCTCATACTTCACCTACTGACAATTAAGGCACCAAGCCACAAATCCAACTATATCTTTCTTCATCCACCTCCACCAGTAGTGCTGTCTCAAATCCTGATACATCTTCGCGGCACCCCGGATGAATGGAATACCGCGAACTATGGGCCTCCTCTAGAATCAACTCCCGAAGCCCATCAACATTGGGTACACAAATCCGACCATGCATCCTCAATATCCCATCATCACCAATGGTCACATCTCGAGCATCGCCATGCAACACCCTGTCCTTGAGGACAAGCAAATGAGGGTCATCAAACTGACGCTCCCGGATACGATCAAACAAGGAAGACCGAGAGACTACGCAAGCTAGAACCCGACGAGGCTCCGAAAGGTCCAACCTCACAAACTGGCTGGCTAAGGCCTGAACATCCATCGCCATGGGCCTCTCTGCTACTGGTAAATAAGCCAAACTCCCCAAACTCTTTGCCCGGTGGCTCAAAGCATCGACCACCATATTGGCCTTGCCCGGGTGATACAAAATAGTGATATCATAATCCTTCAGCAGCTCTAGCCATCTCCTCTGACGCAAATTAAGGTCCTTCTGCTTGAACAGATGCTGCAAACTCCGGTGATCAGTATAAATCTCACAAGGCACACCGTACAAATAATGACGCCAGATCTTCAAGGCGTGAACAATAGCAACTAACTCAAGATCATGGACAGGATAATTCTTCTCATGTATCTTCAGTTGTCTGGACGCGTAGGCAATCATCCTACCGTCCTGCATCAATACTGCTCCAAGGCCAACTCTCGAGGCATCACAATAGACAGTATAAGACCCCGAACCGGTAGGCAATATCAAAACTGGGGTTGTAGTCAAAGCTGTCTTGAGCTTCTGAAAGCTCTCCTTGCACTCTTCCGTCCACTGGAACGGAGCACCCTTCTGGGTCAGTCTGGTCATAGGTGCTGCAATAGATTAAAACCCCTGAACAAATCGACGATAATAACCCGCCAAGCCAAGGAAACGTCGGATCTCTGTAGCTGAAGATGGTTTGGGCCAACTCTGCACTGCCTCCACTTTCTTCGGATCCACCTGAATACCCTTACTCGAGACCACGTGACCCAAGAACGCCACGGAATCCAACCAAAACTCACATTTCGAGAACTTAGCATATAGTTTCTTCTCTCTCAAGGTCTGGAGCACTGTCCTCAGGTGCTGCTCATGATCTTCCCGACTCTGGGAATATACCAGAATATCATCAATAAAAACAATCACGAATGAGTCAAGATATGGCCGGAAAACACTGTGCATCAGATGCATGAAGGCTGCTGGGGCATTAGTCAGCCCAAATGACATAACAAGGAACTCGTAATGACCATACAGAGTCCTAAAGGCAGTCTTTGGGATATCTGGCTCCCGAATCTTCAACTAATGATAGCTTGAACACAAGTCTATCTTAGAAAACACACAAGCACCCTGTAACTAGTCAAATAGGTCATCAATACGAGGCAAAGGATAACGGTTCTTCACTGTCACCTTGTTCAACTGGCGATAATCAATGCACATACGCATGGAACCATCCTTCTTCTTCACAAATAAGACAGAAGCACCCCAAGGTGATACACTGGACCGAATGAAACCCTTATCAAGTAATTCCTACAACTGCTCCTTCAACTCAGGAGGAGCCATACGGTACGGAAGGATAGAAATAGGCTGAGTGCCCGGCAACAGATCAATGCCAAAATCAATATCTCTATCGGGCGGCATGCCCTGAAGATCAGCTGGAAACACGTCAGGGAAATCCCGTACTACCGGGACTGAATCAACAGAAGGAGTATCCATACCGACATCTCTCACATAAGCTAAATACGCATCACAACCTTTCTCAACCATACGCTGAGTCTTAAGGAAAGAAATAACTCTACTAGGAGTGTGACCTAAAGCACCCCTCCACTCAATACGTGGTACACCTAGCATGGCCAGTGTCACGGTTTTGGCATGACAATCAAGAATAGCATAATGGGGCGACAACAGTCCATGCCCAAGATAATATCAAAATCAACCATGCTGAGCAATAAAAAATTGGCTCTGGTCTCAAAACCACCAAGAACAACCAAACATGACCGATAAACGCGATCCACAACAAGAGAATCTCCCACATGAG
>NW_017677220.1:0-3518 GCF_001879085.1 Nicotiana attenuata
AGGTGAATTTGACTATAATCACACCTTAAATAATCATCTTCTTGTGTAGTTTTAATGCTAAAAGTGATGACAAAATGCTCTAATTAGTGCTTTTCATGATTTGTAGGTGATATATGTATAAAGACGGCTAAGGAACAGTTCTGGAGTCAAAAGTGATGAAAAAGAGGCCAACTGTGAAATTTCCCAAGTGACCCGTGCAAAAACAGGCCGAAGATTCAGAGAATTGGATCCACCGCAGTTCCACCGCGACCGCGGCAGAACCGCGGTGGGAAGCAGCTGCAGAAGATTGAGATTCCGCGAGGGTGTTTGGCCGCGGTTCTACCGCGACCGCGGCAGAATCGCGGCAGGCGCAGTAAACTTCAGGGACCAAAGTGTCAATTACGGGATTTTTAGACCTAAACCCTATTTAAAACATTAGACTTCGCCCAAGAGAGGCATGTATTGATTTTTTAGGTTTCTTAGCAAGGAAAAAGATTGTGAGAAAATACTCTAAACATCTTTCTTCTTTTCTTTTGATTTTATGATGAATTCAAGCTTAGTTTATTTTCTCATAGCCATGAGTAGCTAAATTCCTTGTCTAAGGTTTTGATGGAACCTATTGGGTCATGAACTTCTTGTTTATGTGAATACAAATTGCTAGTTTAATCTCTATTTGTTCAACTTCGTGTTTGTTGTAGTTAATTGACAGGATCCTCAATTAGCTGTGCCTATTTAGTGTGCATAACTTGGAAAAGAGTGCATATTTAGGGTATTGTTGAACAACACCACTCCTAGATTATTAGAGGAATCTATAATTGCGGGTTTAAAGGCGGGATTAGGGATAACGAAGCCTTGGGTGTAATCTAAAGTGAATCGTGCTAAATAAAGTAAGCTAGTGTATCTCGGGAGAGTGCAACAGTAAATTACTGTGATTACTCGGGAGAGATTTACGGTAAGATTAGCGTTCATGATTGATAGAGATGTGTTGGTAAATTTGTATGAGCATAAACAGAAGGGATTCCATCAATAGGGGAAATCATTGCCTTAGCTTTTTATCATAATTGTTTACAATCTTATTAGTTTAGTTTACAGCCATTTAGTTACTTGCAAGCGTAGTTGTTAAAGAACATTCAACTGAGATTTGAATATTTGGGAAGCTAGTTCTGAAGAATTAGTGGGTCTGAAGATAGTGGTTGATAGGTTAACTCTCTGTGGATTCGACCTTGGGCGTAATACTCGGGTTATATTTGCAACATCCGCAGAGTCCTTTTTATAAGGCATAGTTGGGCGTGATCAAATTTTGGCGCCGTTGTCGGGGAGTTAACGGAATTATCAATTGCCATTGACAGAAATACAAAGATTCTTATTGTAGTCAATTTTCTCTCTACCAAATTTTTTTCATTGAAAATTTGACGGTTGTTGATCTGGGTGCACAGGTGTATGCCTAGAAATTCTACGAGGACTGGAGAACTACTTGAAGGACTCTCAGACCCCGAGAAAACATTCCGGGCATTGAATCGTACCAACAAAAGACTTCAACAACCCCAACAAACACACAAATTCGAAATTGACATGGGCGACATAAACGACCCCAACGGAAACGTCAGGAATGAGCAATTGGCACCTCCCGTGCCTGAGGGTGCACTATATGACTGGGCACAACCCACAGCTGACAATCTGGCCACTGCCATTGTTGTGCCCGCAATACAAGCTGAATCGTTCCAGATCACAAATAACATGCTACACTTGTTGCAGAACAAGGTACTCTTTTCTGGGACACAAACAGAAGATCCTCAGCAGCACTTGAAGAACTTCGTGTCTATATGCAAAACTCAAAAGCAACCCAACGTGACTCCGGAAGCAATCAGGCTATTATTGTTTCCATTCTCGGTGACAGGAGCTGCTCAGGTTTGGCTAAACTCGCTCCCCATAAACTCTATAGAAACTTGGGATGAGTTGGTCAAGCAATTTCACAACAAGTTCCATCCGCCCAACAAAACTGCTCAACAAATTGATGAGATTGTGAGTTTCAAACAGAAACCGATGGAGACACTACACGAGACATGGGGCAGGTTTAAGGGAATGTTGGTTATGTGTACCCACCATGGTGTTCCAGAACAGATGTTGGGACAAAGGTTTTACATGGGACTGACAGACAGCATGAAGAATATCGTAGATGCCTCTGCTGGTGGGGCATTCTTGAGCAAGACTTGGAGAGAAGGTCAGAATTTGCTCGACAAGATGGCGCAGAATTCGGGTTGGACAACTAGGAACGCACCTATCACTCCAGTGGTGCACTCAGTGCCTCTCGATCCTTCTAATACAATGGCTGAAAATATGGCGACTCTCTTGACACAAATGAGCATCCTCACCAAAAAGGTGGAGGAATCAGGGCAGAAGCAGCAGGTTCATATAGTAGATACTACCAATGGGGGCTTGTGCACATCTTGCATTAGCCAGCCAATTGGTATTCCTTGGAATACAGAGCATGATCATCATCATCAGCACCCTGAAGATATGAACTATGTGGCTAACTACGGGGGTCAGAGGCAAGGTAATCAGAACTGGGGTCAGCAGACTCAGCAGCAATACAGGCCACCTCAGCCACAGTATAACGCCGGAAACATGGGAGGCATGAGACCCCCCAACAACATGGCACCGTATCCTAGACCACAGGGGTACAACAATCAGCAGCAAGGGTACCACCCACCTCAGCAACAGCAGGGTGGAAGACAGGAAGACGGGTTTGCAAGACTTGAAGCAATGATGCAGCAAGTTATTGGGTCCAACGCTAAGATAAATGAAAGGGTGGATGCACATGATGCAGCTATCAAAAATATTGAGGTACAAGTGGGCCAGATTTCAATGTCACTTAACAATCGTCCTCAAGGGACATTACCTGCAGATACCCAAATCAATCCAAAAGATCAGGGCCCAAAGCAGCTGATGGCGGTGAGTCTCCGGAATGGCAGGGATCTAGATGTTGAGCAAGAGAGAGCTCGAGAAAACATACAGGCTGAGACACTCATTCCAGTGCCCATTGAGCTGGATGAGTCTACGGGATTGACAGAGGTAACAGTTCAGCCTGCTCCTGAAGAAAAGAATATGCAGCAAGAGACTGAGACAGTAGCTGAGCCAGTAGTTGAAACAGTAGCTGAGAAAGAGAAATCTCAAGTAATTGGGAAGAAAAGACCTCCTGCACCATTTCCGCAAAGGTTGGCCAAGCATCAAAAGGAGGAGCAGTATAAAAAGTTCCTAGAGATGCTCAAACAAATCCAGGTAAACATTCCACTGATTGAAGCTTTAAAGGAGATGCCGGGATACGCTAAAATGATGAAGGACTTGATGTCTCGGAAGTTTGACTTTCAAGACTTGTCGACAGTGACACTTACTCAGACCTGTAGTGCAGTGGTATCTAGACCTGTTGCTGAAAAGCTATCTGATCCAGGTAGTTTTACAATTCCATGCACTATTGGGAACTACGCCTTTGCTAAGGCACTCTGTGATTTAGGGGCCATCATTAATCTTATGCCCCTGGT
>NW_017677220.1:5654-17112 GCF_001879085.1 Nicotiana attenuata
AGTGGAGGGAAATTTCTGGGAAACTTTTCCCAGATGAGCAGCTGCTCGTTACCACTCATCAGGAGGCGCCTTGGGATACAGACTATGCTAATTACCTGGCCAGTGGCATTGTTCCTCATGACATGTCATCGGTCCAGAGGAAGAGATTCTTTCGTGAAAGTCAATTGTATTACTGGGATGAGCCCTACTTGTTTAGAATATGCCTTGATAACATGATCCGGAGATGCATCCCCGAGATCGAACAATCTTCAGTCTTGCAGGCTTGTCACGCTTCAGCGTATGGCGGTCACTTTGGAGGAATCAGGACAGCAACTAAGGTGCTAGAGGCCGCATTTTTCTGGCCAACGGTGTTCAAGGATGCTCACATATGGGTCAAGGGATGTAATGAATGTCAACGCACCGGGAACATTTCCCGGCGTCACGAGATGCCCATGAACCCAGTTCAAGAGGTGGAAGTGTTTGATGTTTGGGGGATAGATTTCATGGGTCCCTTCGTCAGCTCCTATGGCAATAAATAAATTCTTGTTGCTGTAGACTACGTGTCCAAGTGGGTGGAAGCTGCAGCATTACCCACCAATGATGCTAAGGTGGTAGTCGGGTTTCTAAAGAAGAACATATTCACCCGCTTTGGGACACCGCGTGCAATTATCAGCGACGGAGGCATTCATTTTTGCAACTGGGCCTTCGAGAAGTTGTTGGCTAAATATGATGTGCGCCACAAGGTGGCTACTCCGTACCACCCACAGACCAGTGGACAGGTTGAGGTGTCCAACAGAGAGATCAAGAGCGTATTGACAAAAACTGTAAATGCTACAAGGACTGACTGGTCAAGGAAGCTAGATGATGCACTATGGGCCTACAGGACAACTTTCAAGACACCAATTGGTATTCACCATATAAGTTGGTGTTTGGGAAGGCCTGTCACCTACCTGTAGAACTTGAACATAAAGCGTGGTGGGCACTGAAACAGCTGAATTTAGACTTGGAAGCTGCGGGCACGTCGAGAGTCACTGAATTACATGAGCTAGAGGAGTTTCGGTATCTTGCTTTTGAGAGCACAAGGCTATATAAAGAGAGAATGAAGAGGCTTCACGATCAGAACATCCTTGAATGAAATTTCAAACCTGGGGACAGGGTATTGCTTTATAACTCAAGACTGCGGTTATTCCCGGGTAAGCTAAAGTCAAGGTGGTCTGGACCATTCGCGTGGTTGAAGTGTTTCCATCCGGAGCTGTGGAAGTTGCTACTGAAGATCACTCTCGTACGTTTAGAGTCAATGGTCAGCGGTTGAAATTGTATGTGGGCATGAACGAGCCTAAGGAGATGTCCGAGCTGCATTTGAATGAACCCCAGAGGTCGAGCAAACCTTAATTTCGCTCACATGAGTCGTGCCGCGACGTTAAATCAGGCGCTACGTTGGAGGCAACCCATGACATTGTTGTAATTGTAACCTTTGTAATCTATTTTAAAAAAAAACTGGGCGTTAGAATCAGAGAGGGGCCTCGACCGCGGTTCTACCGCGACCGCGGTGAAACCGCGGTCAAATGGCCTCGGGGAATCTCACTGCTCGCGGTTCTACCACGACCGCGGCAGAACCGCGGCAGACACAGACGCGGCCAGGTAAGTGATTTTTTTTTATTTTTTATTTTTTTTCTCTTTTTTTAACACCCTAATAAACCCCCCCCCCCTTCTATTTCCACTCCAATAATTTCCGCCCCAACCCCCATCCCACTCCTTTTTCTCTCTCTCTTCACCTAAAACTCTCCTTCTTCTTCTTCTTCAAACCTCTCCAAACCCCCATTAACACACCTCCATTCCTTCCCCTCTTCAACTCAAGTAAGTTATTCTTCTCTCTTTCTATTTCTTTCTCTTCTAAGTAGTGTAATTTGTTAAATTAGTAGTTTTACTTAAACCCTAGTAGGAGTAGTGTAGTAATTTGAATTTTTTTTGCTTTCTTTTATGTTTGCCATTGTTGTAGTTGTTGTAGTTGATGTTTATGAGGTTGTTTGATGCCAAATTAATTGGGTCTCCATTATTAAATAATTGTGAAGTTGTTTTGGTGGTTTGGAGGCCTAAACTAGATTTTTGTGGTGTAGTATGGTATTGGGTCATGTGTTGGCCGACAATTGTGGTACTATGTTGTATATTTTTGTGGTGTTTTAGGCCCAACCTAGGTTTGGGATGTTGTAATTGATGGTTGTTGATGTATAGTTGATTGTTGGTATGGTGGTATTTGTTATATGGTGGTGTTGTATGTCATGTGTAACATTGAAAGGAGTAAGTGTGGGGTGTATTATGCCGGAAGTGGTAAGATAATTATGAGGCTATTGTGGAGGTTGTTATGAATGAATTAAGGGGAAATATTTGGTGTCATCGGGTAGTGAAGTCTGAGTAACCATTTTATTGGCACTAGCTAGGGCATATGTTGATGGTTTGTTTGATTATTTGCAGGTCACATGGCTCCCAAAAGGCAAAGGCGCTCTGGAGGCACATCCCAACGACCTGCTTATGATGAGTCCAGATTCCAATCGGAACTAGCGGAGGACGACTTCAACACCAAGGCTACAAAGACGTTTATCCATGAGATCCCGATTGATCGGGTAGCCCTCCGAGCCGAAAAGGTGGAGATGTATGAAGAAATACGGAGGCGGGAAATGGAATTCCTATTTAATGACCCTGCACCAGTTAACAAGATGCTGGTTCGTGAATTTTACGCCAACTGCCCATTGAACTTGGGTAGGGAGGTGATTGTTCGGGGTATGGTGGTCAGTGCTCAAATTCAAACAATTCGCCGGGTGTTGCGGCTGCCTCCGTTCACCAGTGATATCGACTATTACCATGACAGACCGGGGGTGACATGGGAGGTCATGACGGATGTACTTTGCACAGGGGGGCAGCCCATTTGGATACGTGACCAAATAACCCTCAACTCTAACTCTTTCACTCACTTGGCCAAGTGTTGGTTGACTGTTATCTGTGGCAGGTTCCTGCCATCCAGCAATACCAAGGACGTGAACTTCAATAGGGCACTGTTGACTTGGTGCTTTGTGACAGGGAAGGATTTTGATGCGGCCCGAGTAATTGGAGATGAAATGGTCTTACGGGGACCGCTGCTGACAAAGGGATTCTATTTCCCTTCCTTGGTAACCACATTGTGCTCAGCTGCTGACAAAGGGATTCTATTTCCCTTCCTTGGTAACCACATTGTGCTTGATGAGAAACACCCCCACCAATCCTGCAGATGGAGATTTGCCTCCCAGAGCAGCTTTCAAAGCTTCTAGCATCAGAGTGGGCAGGGGTACACACACCACAATTGAGATTGATGATGATGAGGATGATCCGGTTCCTTTTGCACCGTCCAGGAGGTCTGTTGACAGTGCCGGGCCCTCTCGGCGCCCCCATTCTGGAGCAGACTTATCACGCTCACAGTCATCCCGGCCTATGCTGCGCTCCTAGGAGGAAGAGGTCGCGGATCTCCGCACCTCGGTGGATGGTCTACACACGCGGATGGACGCCATGTCACAGAGGCAGGCTAGATCTGAGAGCTGATTTATGGCTTGGTTACGTGCATTGGGGAGGGTTTGCCATGTAGACCCCAACACCGTCTCCGACTCGGATTGAGTCTCAGGGAAGTCTTCTAACCCTTCTGCTCTTTACTTTATTGATATGACATGGGGACATGCCATGATTTTAAGTGTGGGGTGGGAGACTTGCTCTAACTGTGTATTGTAATGTATATAGATGTATGTTGTTGTGTTGTAGCATTAGAGTGATGTGTTGTATATATGTGAGGGTGTTATATTAGGAGTAGCTGACTTGGCCCAACGACGGACACTTGTTGACGGGTCTCTTGAGGGTCAAAGTCAGATATCAAAAAAAAAAAAAACAAAACTTGTAGAGGACTCTTCCTGATGACGGACTAGGTGGACAATACTCTTGAGGGAAGTAGTCCATGTAGAATTTTTTATTTTATTTTCTTCTTTTAGATAGTGTAGTACCTCTCCCTTGATTTTTCTTTTGACCACGGTTCTTTTCCAAGGGTTTTTCTTGAACCGGGTTAGGTAGATTTTTTTCTTTTGTAGTTTTAGGATTAGATAGGTGAAGGTCAGAATGTAACCCCAAATGTGCACACTTGCAAAGAAAAGAATTTGAGAGTGGACGTCTAAGCTTGTTTGTGGACTCATAATATATGCCTTAATTTTGCACATCTTCTCTTGCTTGAACACTCGCATAATGGTGTTGATGAACTGATTCGGAATGAGTTACATGCTAAGTGTGTGTGAGTTGTTACTTGCATCCTATGCTTGCATATGATACCTAGAACTTGCCCTGTGTGTTTGCAAAGCGAAATAGAAGTCGTTTGGTTTTAGAGATGATTGAGGCATTTCTTTGTGCAACCCTCTATACTTGAGAATCCACCTGTGCATATTACCATAGTTACCCCATTTGAGCCTGAAGCCTGTTCTTTGATAACCCTGTAGTGATCATTGAATAAGCTAATTGTTTGAACCTTTACCTCCTAGAAGCACTTGAATCACTAAAGAATATACAAAAGTCAAAGTGTGGGGTGGGAGAGAGTTAGTGAAAAAAAGGGGAATCAAGAATGAAGGTTCTGGTTGGTGAACTGGCAGTGTACAATAAATCTGGAAAAAAAAAAGAAGAAAAGAAGAAGAAGAAGCCAGTTGTACCTAAAGAAAAGTGGGGGTCACAAGTGAAACAAAATGTGGAATAATGATCGGGTTGAACATGAAGGTGAAACAAAAGGAAGTGTGTATTAAAAGTGCTTAGGGAGGTTAGTCACTATATCCAAATATATCCTACCCGTCCCTTAGCCTACATTACAACCTATAAAGACCTCTTGATCTTCGATTGAATGGCTTGATTAGTGGAGTATTACACTAGGGGCAAGCTTATGGTGTGTCTGTGTGGCATGTGAATGCTCTTTGCTGAGAGTGAGTGAATTCTTTCTATATATGGTTCCTTGTTGTTGAATTTTATGTGTGTGGAACTTCTCTCAAATTTTGCTTATGTGAGGGCATGTGACTCAGGAAGAAAAAGTGAGTTTTCACTTCTGTGGAGTAATTAGAGTGAGCACAAGTGTGTCTTGGCATGAGAGTCTGCATTTGAGATATGATTGTGCACCGCTTAGGTCGATCTTTGATAATAGCAGGTGTGACATAAATTGGGGCAATGCATTGAGCAGTTAGGCCTAGAAGTGTGGTTTAGTTTGCTCGAGGACGAGCAAAGGTTTAAGTGTGGGGTGTTGATAATAGGTGAATTTGACTATAATCACACCTTAAATAATCACCTTCTTGTGTAGTTTTAATGCTAAAAGTGATAACAAAATGCTCTTATTAGTACTTTTCATGATTTGCAGGTGATATATGTATAAGGAAGGCTAAGGAGCAGTTTTGGAGTCAAAATTGATGAAAAAGAGGCCAACTGTGAAATTTTCCAAATGAACCATGCAAAACAGGCCGAAGTTGCAGAGCACTGGGTCCACCGCGGTTCCGCCGCGACCGCGGCAGAACCGCGGTGGGAAGCAGCTGCAGAAGTTCAGAGATTCCGCGAGGGTGTTTGGCCGCGGTTCCACCGCGACCGCGGCAGGCGCAGAAACTTCAGGGACCAAAGTGTCAATTACGGGATTTTTAGACCTAAACCCTATTTAAAACATTAGACTTCGCCCAAGAGAGGCATGTATTGATTTTTAAGGTTTCTTAGCAAGGAAAACCATTGTGAGAGAATACTCCAACCATCTTTCTTCTTTTCTTTTGATTTTTATGATGAATTCAATCTTAGTTTATTTTCCCATAGCCCTGAGTAGCTAAATTCCTTGTCTAAGGTTTTGATGGAACCTATTGGGTGATGAACTTCTTGTTTATGTGAATACAAATTGCTAGTTTAATCTCTATTTGTTCAACTTCGTGTTCGTTGTAGTTAATTGACAGGATCCTCAATTAGCTGTGCCTATTTAGTGTGCATAACTTGGAAAAGAGTGCATATTTAGGGTATTGTTGAACAACACCACTCCTAGATTATTAGAGGAATCTATAATTGCGGGTTTAAAGGCGGGATTAGGGATAACGAAGCCTTGGGTGTAATCTAAAGTGAATCGTGCTAAATAAAGTAAGCTAGTGTATCTCGAGAAAGTGCAATAGTAAATTACTGTGATTACTCGGGAGAAATTTGCGGTAAGATTAGCGTTCATGATTGATAGAGAGGTGTTGGTAAATTTGTATGAGCATAAACAGAAGGGATTCCATCAATAGGGGAAATCATTGCCTTAGCTTTTCCTCATAATTGTTTACAACCTCATCAGTTTAGTTTACAGCTATTTAGTTACTTGCAAGCTAGTCGTTAAAGAACACTCAACTGAGATTTGAATATTTGGGGAGCTGATTCTGAAGAATAAGTGGGTCTGAAGATAGTGGTTGATAGGTTAACTTTCTGTGGATTCGACCCTGGGCGTAATACTCGGGTTATATTTGCAACGTCCGCAGAGTCCTTTTTCTAAGGCATAGTTGGGCGTGATCACTAGTGCGGCATCGGCTGCCAGCCACGTTTACCCAGGTTTGGGGCGTGACAAAGTGGTATCAGAGCAGGTCGTGTCCTAGAAAGTCTACAAAGCCGTGTCAAGTAGAGTCTCACTTATGGGTGTGTTGCGCGCCACATTTATAATTGAGAGGCTATAGGGTATTTAGGAAATGTTACCCTTCTTTTGTTTCCAGATCATGCCATAGAGCTAAGTCGTAAGAAGCCAGTATAAAGTTTCCACCGAATTTTGTATGCACTAGAGGTGTTATCACAATAGAGCTTTAAGGTGTAGATGTAATTTCTACTTATGTGGAAGGGAGGTTATGAAAGAAATAGAAGATACGATGCAAGATTAAAAGGTGAGTAACGTAAAGGAGAAGAAGATACGAGATACTCAAGTACAGAAGGTTGTGAATAGTCTAGAGCTCAGATTGTCACGACCCAAGTTCGCCCTCCGTGAGCATGTCGTGACGGCACCTAGTCCCTTACGACTAGGAAAGCCTAACAATTTGCGGAAAAAGGAAACAAAATGCGAAAAAACTAATATAAACCAAAGATAACAAATATAAAAGTGTTTAAGATGCCGCTTAGCATACACAACACAAGATCTCAAAACCGAACAACTCCCAAAATTCGAAATCCCATGAATCACAAGCTATGAATATAACAAAATGCTCTAACTCCAGAATGTCTAAATCAAAAGAAAGGATATAAAAGCTATCACTACAAGAAAGAATGGAAAGGGACTCCTCGGTCTGCGGACGCGGCATATACACCTTGAAGTCTCTGGAGAATCGCCTCGCCTCAAGGATGGTAGGGCTGAGTCGAAGTACCTGGATCTGCACACGAAAAACATGTGCAGGAAAGGGCATGAGTACACCACACCGGTACCCAGTAAGTGCCAAGCCTAACCTCGGTCGAACAGTGACGAGGAAGGTCAGGGCCCTACCGGTCATATACAATAACATATAAGGAAAAGAAACAGTATTTTAGTAACACAGGGTAATAAGAGTAGCAACAACTACAACAGAGACAAAATAATCATAGAAGGAATACAGTTCAACACAGAAATAACAGCCAGGGATCTCCCAGGATACCGTCCTGTAGTCCCAAATATAAATGCCCAGTGGATCTCCCGGGTGTCGTCCCATAGTCCAACTCATAATGCAGAGGGGGTCTCCCGGAATACCACATCCGTAGTCCCAAATGTAAATACTCAGTACAAGGGGAATCTACCGGGTGCAGTCCCGTAGTTCCAATGTAAAAGTGTAGGGGGATCTCCCGGAATACCACACCCGTAGTCCCAAATAAAACAGGCAAGGGGAATCTCCCAGGATATCGCCCGTAGTCCCAAAATAAACACACAACATCAATACGAAGAATATTCATTTCAATCAAATTTATACCAAGGTAAAACGGGTATTTCTAGCCTAGCATGCTGCACAGAATTCAAATAAGGCAAGTTTGAGCAAGTAAAGCAATTGAATCAGCTAGACATGCCTTCCTAAGCTAACAGTAGGCTTAAATTTCCAGTGGTGTAAACAAAGAAGAAAGTACACAGTAATAGTTACTTAATGAAAACTGGATTTTCAAGAATTAGCACATGTACGCACTCATCACCTCACGTACAAGGCATTTTATGTATCAACAATACCAATTCCTAAGGGGAGTTCCCCCACACAAGGTTAGGCAAGCCACTTACCTCGAACCAGCTCAATCAACTCAATACCACGTTCTTTCCACGAGTATCCGACTCCAGATGGCCCAAATCTATTTAAAGTAATTGCATAATGTAAATATAACTTCAAGTAACTAATTCAACTAATTAATTCAAAGCTAATACGCAAATTTAGGAAAATCGCCCAAAAAGCCTCCTGGGCCCACGTCTCAGAATCGGGTAAAATATACGAATTCGGAATCCTCACACTCTCATGAGTTCATATATACAAAAATTACTCCAATCGGACATCAAAATCTTGATCAAAACCCCAAAATTAGGCCTAAGAACCTTTCCAATTTTTCTCCAAATTTTCACCCCAAATTCGAATTTAAAGGATGAATTTAAGCATATATTCGTGGAAATTAATCAAAACCGAGTAAGAATTACTTACCCAAAACCTCCAAGTGAAAATCTCTTCCAAAATCGCCAATCCCGAGCTCCCAAATCAATTTCTAAGGTTTTGAAACTTAACCCTCGATTCTGCCCCTTTTCTGACCAGTGAAACCGCATCTGCGGCTCTGGGACCGCACCTGCGGTCCCGCTTCTACATAGACCAAGTCGCACCTGCGACTTTTCATTAAACAAGGATTTCCGCACCTACGACCTCCCTTTCGCAGATGCGGCACCCCTTCTGCGATGAAGCACCCGCTTCTGCGGTCCCTGCTGGCCCTCCTTTTTTCCGCTTCTGCGATGCCAACGCCGCTTATACGGCTCCGCACCTGCGATCCCCAACCACAGGTGCGGTTATAATAGAAGATCAGTAGCTGAAGCTGCTCCAAACAACTTCCAATTCTTCCGACAACCCTCCGAAATCATCCCGAGGCCCCCGACACCCCAACCAAAAATACGAACAGGTCCTATACCACTATTCAAACTTGTACCAACCTTCGGAACATCAAAACAACATCGAATCATCAAAACACCCTCAGATTCAAGCCTAAGGATTCCAAGACATCAAATTTACGCTTTTGATCAAAAAGTCTATCAAAACTCATCCGAATTACCTGAAATTTTGCACACACGCCCCAAATGACACAATAAACCTACCCCAACTTCCGGAATTCCATTCCGACCCCGATATCAAAATCTCACTATTGAATCGGAAACTTCAAAAATTCGACTTTCGGCATTTCAAGCCTAATTAAGCTACAGACCTCCAAAACACAATCCGAACACGCTGCTAATCCCGCAATCACCCAACGGAGCTAACTGTACCAACGGAATTCCATTCCGAGGCCGTCTTCACACTGCTCCGACCACGATCCAAATTCTAAGGCTAAAACTCTCATTTAGGGACTAAGTGTCCCAAAACACTCCGAAACACAAAACGAATCCTCCCGGCAACTCACAATAGCAAAAACAAACACGGGGAATGTGGCGTGAATTCTTAAAAGACCGGCCAGATCATTACATCCTCCCCCTCATAAAACATTCGTTCGTCCTCGAACGATTATAGAGACATACCTGAAGTAGTGAAAAGATGAGTTTAACGGCTGCGCATATCCTGCTCGGTCTCCCAAGTCGCCTCCTTGACCGACTGACCCCGCCACTGAACCTTCACTGATGCGATGTTCTTGGACCTCAACTTTCGAACCTGCCTGTCCAATATTGCCACTGGCTCCTCAATATAAGAAAGATCCTTGTCCAACTGGACTGAACTGACATCCAACACGTGCGACGGATCACCGTGATACCTCTGGAGCATCGAAACATGAAATACCGGATGAACCCCTGCCATGCTGGGAGGTAAGGCAAGCTCATAAGCAACCTCCCCAACACACCGCAATATTACAAAAGGCCCAATAAACCTCGGACTCAATTTCCCTTTCTTCCCAAATCTCATGACGCCCTTCATAGGCGAAACCCGTAGCAAGACCCGCTCTCCAACCATATAGGAAACATCACAAACCTTCCGATCCGCATAACTCTTCTGTCTGGACTAGGCTGTACGGAGTCTATCCTGAATAACCTTAACCTTGTCCAAAGCATCCTGTACCAAGTCTGTGCCCAATAATCTAGCCTCGCCCGGCTCGAACCAACCCACCAGGGATCTACACCGCCTACCATACTTGGTCAGGAAGATCCCAGTTATGGCTAAACAGGAGGTTACACACAAGTCATCAGATCGTGTAAGATAAACATAGTAGAACCCAACATGGAGAATTCAGACTCGAAGAATATCATTATAATACTTGAGATATATTCAAACAAGAGTCGGGGTAGTTAAAGGTACCGTATGAGTGTTACAGGGATAAAAGAAAGTGCCACTGGGAAGGCAGTCAAAATATTAGTTCAGAAGCAACCATACAAGCACAAGGGCATGGAAGTAAGCACAACTACGGATGATTATAGGCAAGTAAGGACATCACAAAGGTATGTAATAAGCTCATAGCTTTACGAGAGTCAAGGGTTCTCCCTAAGTACTACAACAAAAGACTAGCTGAGTAGATAAGAAAGAAAGCTTCAACCTAAGAATAACGACCTAAAGAGGAAATGGTCGTGTAACAATAATCTCGCAACAACATTGTAAGCATTCCAAAGGAAAGTGGCACCTACCATGGCTAATGAATGGGAAGTAAGAATTAAAAGTAATATTTGAGATCATATGGGTTGTATGAAAACTCTGACAAGTGTGGGCACTAAGATAATCTAAGTATGGACGCAACAAGGGGTAAAAAGACCAGGAAAAGTAATTGCACACATTTAAAGAAAGCTGAGATGGAACGAAAGGAATTATTCGATCAATGATCCAGAGTTAGTACGTTATAGATACACTCAAGATTTTGGAGCATTATCCAGGCAGCGTATTTGTTGATAATCATACACCCATAGAAGACTCCGGTACAAGTTAAAAGAAAGAATTGAGCCCAGGACATAGACAAAGGATTGAATTGTTAGAAGATTGTGTCATGGATATTCCATAACGCCTATGAAAGGCTAAGGTAATAACTGATACTATGATCCACAGATCGGAAGATAGCTTAAGCCTACGTAAAGGCTGATCAAAAGGAAGAGGAAACTAAAGAATTACATCACCCAAGTAAATCAGGAGTCTAATTATTGGACCTAGAAAAATTATAGAAGTTGTGCTTGAGAACATGACAAAATCACTCTTAATATCAGATGTTCAAGAGAAATAACACAACAACCATAATCTATAATGGCTCTACAAGGAAGCCAGTTAGAAGAAGTACCAGCCTCATA
>NW_017677220.1:18593-32874 GCF_001879085.1 Nicotiana attenuata
AGGGGGCGCGGGTGTCTGGTCACCTCCAGTAGCACGTGTCCTCACCATCTGTGAGAGAATAGAAGACAGAAGTTTAGAACTTCGATACCAAAAATCTCGCACGACAAGGAATTCAAATGAAGTGAAACTTTCTTAACAGTTACATAGCCTCTCGTAGATAAGTACAGACGTGTCCGTACCAATCCACGAGACTCTATTAAACCGGCTTGTGATTCATGACTCCTATGAACCTAGAGCTCTGATAACAACTTGTCACGACCCAAGTACGCCTTCCGTGAACATGTCGTGACGGCACCTAGTCCTTACGACTAGGTAAGCCTAACAATTTGCAGAAAAAGGAAATAAAATGCGGAAAAACTAATATAAGCCTAAGATAACAAATATAGAACTTTTTAAGATGCCGCTTGGCATATAAAACACAAGATCTCAAAACCGAACAACTCCCAAAATCCAGAATCCCATGAATCACAAGCTATGAATATAACAAAATGCTCTAACTCCGGAATGTCTAAATCAAAAGAAAGGATAGAAAAGCTATCACTACAAGAGAGAATGGAAAGGGACTCCTCGGTCTGCGGACGCGGCAGATATACCTCGAAGTCTCTGGAGAATCGCCTCGCCTCAAGGATGGTAGGGTTGAGTCGAAGTACCTGGATCTGCACACGAAAAACATGTGCAGGAAAGGGCATGAGTACACCACAGCGGTACCCAGTAAGTGCCAAGCCTAACCTCAGTCGAGTAGTTACGAGGAAGGTCAGGTCCCTACCGGTCATATACAATAATATATAAGGAAAAGAAATAATATTTAAGTAACACAGGGTAATAATAATAGCAACAACTACAACAGAGACAAAATAATCACAGAAGGAATACAGTTCAACACAGAAATAACAGCCGGGGATCTCCCAGGATGCCATCCTGTAGTCCCAAATATAAATGCCCAGTGGATCTCCTGGGTGTCGTCCCGTAGTACAACTCATAATGCGCAGAGGATCTCCCGGAATACCACATCCGCAGTCCAAAATATTAATACTCAATACTGGGGGAATCTACCGGGTGCGGTCCCGTAGTTCCAATGTGAAAGTGCAGGGGGATCTCCCGGAAGTCCCAAATAAAACAGGCAAGGGGAATCTCCCGGTATATCGCCTGTAATCCCAAAATAAACACACAGCAGCAACACGAAGAATATTCAATTCAATCAAATTTATACCAAGGTAAAACATGTATTTCTAGCCTAGCATGCTGCACAGAATTCAAATAAGGCAAGTTTGAGCAAGTAAAGAAATTGAATCAGTTAGACATGCTTTCCTAAGCTAACAGTAGACTTAAATTTCTAGTAGTGTAAACAGAGAAGAAAGTACACAGTAATAGTCACTTAAAATTGGGTTTTTAACAATTAGCACATGTACGCACTCTTCACCTCACGTACAAGGCATTTCATGTATCAACAATACCAATTCCTAAGGGGAGTTCCCCTACACAAGGTTAGGCAAGCTACTTACCTCGAACCAGCTCAATCAACTCAATACCACGTTCTTGCCACGAGTATCCGACTCTAAATGGCCCAAATATATTCAAAGTAATTGCATAATGTAAATATAACTTCAAGTAACTAATTCAACTAATTAATTCGAAGCTAATACGCGAAATTAGGAAAATCGCCCAAAAAGCCTCTCGGGCCCACGTCTCGGAATCGCGTAAAATTTACGAATTAGGAATCTTCACACTCTCACGAGTTCATATATACAAAAATTACTCCAATCCGACATCAAAATCTTGATAAAAACCCCAAAATTAGGCCTAAGAACCTTTTTAATTTTTCTCCAAAATTTCACCCCAAATTCGAATTTAAAGGATGAATTTAAGCATAGATTCGTGGAAATTAATCAAAACCGAGTAAGAATTACTTACCCAAAACACCCAGGTAAAAATCTCTTCCAAAATCGCCAATCCCGAGCTCCCAAATAAATTTCTAAGGTTTTGAAACTTAACCCTCGATTCTACTCCTTTTCTGACCAGTGAAACCGCATCTGCGACTCTGGGACCGCACCTGCGGTCCCGCTTCTGCGTAGACCAAGTCGCACCAGCGAGTTTTCATTAAACAAGGATTTCCGCACCTGCGACCTCCCTTCCGCAGATGCGGCACCGCTTCTTCGATGAAGCGCCCGCTTCTGTGGTCCGTGCTGGCCCTCTTCTTTTTCGCTTCTGCGATGCCAACGCCGCTTTTGTGGCTCCGCACCTGCGTTCCCCAACCGCAGGTGCGAATATGACAGAAGATCAGCAGCTGAAGCTGCTTCAAACAACTTCTAATTCTTCGGACAACCCTCCGAAATTATCCCGAGGCCCCCGGGACCTCAACCAAAAATACGAAAAAGTCCTATACCACTATTCAAACTTGTACCAACCTTCGGAACACTCAAAACAAAATCGAATCATCAAAACACCCCCGGATTCAAGCCTAAGGATTCCAAAACTTCAAATTTACGCTTTTGATCAAAAAGTCTATGAAACCTCATCCGAATTACCTAAAATTTCGCACACACGTCCCAAATGACACAACGGACCTACCCCAACTTCCAGAATTCTATTCCGACCCCGATATCAAAATTTCACTATCGAACCGGAAACTTCAAAAATTCGACTTTCGGCATTTCAAGCCTAATTAAGCTACGGACCTCCAAAACACAATCCGAATACGCCCCTAAGTCTGAAATCACCCAACGGAGCTAACTGAACCAACAGAATTCCACTCCGATTCCGTCTTCACACTGCTCCGACCACGGTCCAAATTCTAAGGCTAAAACTCTCATTTAGGGACTAAGTGCCCAAAAACACTCCGAAACACAAAACGAATCCTCTCGGCAACTCACAATAGCAGAAACAAACACGGGGAATGCTTAATAGGGGAACGGGGAGTGAATTCTTAAAACGACCGGCCGGGTCGTTACACAGATAGAGGTTGGGTTTTAGTTTAGTATACAGAGGAGACCGTAGTGAAATTCTTTTTAAATCTCATAGAGTTAAAATTCGAGGACGAATGTTTCTAAGGGAGGAAGGATGTTACATCCCGTACCTTAGCATTAGGATGTGCCGTAGTAAATCCACATGAGTTCGAAGGGCTTATGTCTATTAGGAGGTTATAGAGGGTTTAAGAGATCACTATTATGAGACCCTGTAAGTTTACCACCTTGGTACCGTTAGATATTATGTTAGTGTGGTATTTTCCTTTAAGTGAAGTATTTTAGTAAAAGTTTTATTAGTATAATTTTGGATAGTTACACTTATTACTATTTTCGTATATGATAAATTATACACATAATATTAGAAAGATTATGAGATTTTCATTATTGTAAAGATAGAAATTACTTTCTCACAAGAAAAGAAGGTTATCTTTTTACCATTTTAAGAATTAAGCGTACGAGAGTTTTTACTCTTTATATGAGATTAGGAAAATTATAAGTTGAGAAATATATGTATTTTTACATGGATGTTTTAATAAAAATAATAGTATATGTATTTATTTTATGTGGTACCATATGACCATGATAGTAAGATGTATAAAGCGTATTAAAAATTAGTAAAAATTTAAGTAATTTGAGACAATTCTTAATTGTGCGGGTAATTGGTTAATTACCGAATAGTGGAATATTACCTAATTAATTAACATATTTAGATAAGAATTTCAACGTGGCATCTTTTGGCTTAGAGAAAGTATGACTCTTACATTATTAATATATGTGGCATGATTTAAAATGGAGGAAAGAAAGTAAAATAATATTAGCTGTGGAACTATGTTTCATTTCGAATCTTTTTTCCTTGCTTATAAGATTTCGCTTTTGCACATTTCTCTTTTCTTCCGTTATCTAATTAATCAATATGAAGAGATTCTACTCTAAGGGATTCTTTCCCTAAGTTTTCCCGTCAATCTAACATCAATGTCATTGTTCATACGTTTGAAAGTGGTCCTAATTGTTGGTGACAAGATTAAATATCTTAGCTTATAAAGCTTCGCAATAGTTGGTGGAATGATACATGTAAGTTGGTTTTTTGTGACGACCCGACCCGTCGTCTTATGAGAAATCGCTCTGTTTCCCCCATTTACTGCTTCGTTATGCTTCATTATTAGTGTCTTATGTGAACGAGTTGAATTGGGTTGATTTTTGGAAGGAAATGAAACACTTAGTCTCTTTAAGGAAGGCTTGTTTTGGAAAAAGTCAACCGGATGCTGACCTATGAGTTAGAGGGCTCGGATGTGGATTCCGACTATTCGGTTAGCTTCGGGGGATGATCTGTGACTTAGGAGTGTGATCGGAAGTGATTTTGGAGGTCCGGTGTAGAATTAGGCTTGAATTGGCAAAGTTAGTAGTTTGGCGAATTCCGGTTGATAGGTGAGATTTTGATCCGAGGGTCGGAATGGAATTCGAGAGTTGCTGTAGCTTCGTTAGGTGATTTGGAATGTGCGTGCAAAATTTCAGTTGATTCGGAGGTGTTTTGGTCGGGTTTTTGATCGAATGCAAGTTTCGGAAGATTTGGATGAACTTAGGCTTGAATTTGATGTAATTTGAGGGTTTAGGTGTTATTTGTGGTATTTTGATGATTCGAGCAAGTTTGAATAAGGTGTTGGATCATGTTTGTATTTTTGGTTGAGGTCCCGGGGGGCCTCGGGGTGAGTTCGGATGGTTAAACGGAGAGTTTCGGAATTTTTGCATGGTTAAGGTCTGCTGGTATCTGGTATTTTCGCACCTGTGGTTATGGGACCGCAGGTGCGGTCACGCAGAAGCGGAGGTGAGTGTCGCAAAAGCGGAAATGTTGGAGCTGGGTTGGACCGTAGATGCGGATAGGTAGCCGCACCTGCAGAGCCGCAGATGCGGCTGGGTGACGGCATATGCGGCCAGTGGCTTTAATTGAGATTTCCGCAGGAGCGGACATTGGACCGCAGGAGCGGACGCCGCAGAAGCGAGATAGTGACCGCAGATGCGGTTTTGCCTGGGCAGATTTATTTTATTTCATCTTCGCGAAATTTCATAAGGGTTCATATTTTCACTTCTGACTTGGAGAGTTTTTGGGCGATTTTGAAGAGGATTTCAAGGACTTCGATCAGGTAAGAATTCTTGGACTTAGAACACGATTTCATGATACAAATACATGAATTTAGACTGAAAAATCAAGGAATTAAAGGTCAAAAATTGAGGTTAGGGCTTGAAACCTAAGAGAACAAAAATGAGAATTTGAGGGGTCATTTGGACTCCGATTTTGGTGTTCTTTATATGTATAGATTCATGACGAAATAAGGAATCCGTTGATGGTAAATTTACTGATTTTCGTGGAGTGGGCCCACGGCTCGAATTTTTGCTAATTTCAGGAATTTAACTATTTTTCGATTGTTTTCGATTGGGTATTGTCCCATTAGCATATTATGACGTATTCGTTGTGGTTTTGGTCAGATTCGACGCATGAGGAGGTTAATTCGAAAGGCAAGGGCATAGCAAGCTAGGACTTTGGCCAGCTTGAGGTTAGTAATAAATGTAAATGCTGTGTTGAGGGTTTGAGACCCCGAATTTGCACAACGTAGTGCTATGTGAGGTGACTTGCACGCCGGATAACGGGCGTGGGATAGAGCACCGTCGGGGATTGTGACTTGGTCCGTCCCGCTTAATAAAATTACTACCTAATTGATTGTAGTTTTGTGATATCCTTATAAAAATAGATTAATTGCCATAATTGGGCTTCGTGCCAACTACTTGAATCCTTCAGGGATTATTTTTACTGGTTTCTTACCATATTTCTAGATATTGAACTCAGTCATGGTATTTAACACTGTTTTGTAAACTCAGCCATTTTTCTAAAAGTAGAAACTAAAGTAATATTTTTAAATAAAGTTTGGGCTGAATATTTTTATATTATTGTGCCGAAAGGCTTATGTGATTTTGGACTGAGTATGGGATCGGACTGCACGCCGCAGTGGTATGATAATGATATCGATATGAGGCCAAGGGCCTGATTGATGCCACGAGATGGCTTATTATTGTGCTTGGGGCGTAATGGGCCCCTCCCGGAGTCTGCACACCCCAAGTGAGCGCCGTCGACGTTAAATAAATGGAGCGGGTTGCACGCCGCAGCGGGGTACTGGAGAGTACCGGTTTATGTGTTGTATTGCATATTTAATTATCATTTATTCTTAATCTGATGTGATTTTATTATAATTGTTTTCAATGTATTATGCTATTGGTTCACGTTGTTGTATTTATAGCTTTGCTTTGTGTTTATTTAGGATTTCTTATCCTCAGACTTTATTTATATTTATTACTTTCTGAGTTGGAAGTACTCACAATACTCCCTGCACCTTGTGTGCAGATTCAGGTGCTACCACTGAGGCTGAGTGAGATCTTCTCCGCCTAGCATCACATTCGGGGGATTCAAGGTAGCTGCAAATTGGCGTTCGCAGTCCTGATCTTCCTTCTATTTCACTTGTTTGTTTTCCACATTTCTAGAAAAACATTATGTAGTAGGTTAATACTCATGCATTAGAGGCTCAGACTTGTGACAGCAAATTCTGTGGGCTGGTTAGTATTTTATATTTTGGGTTTTCAAATGTTAGCATCAAATTCAGGATTTCATATTTAACTTGGTATTTTAGTTGTGAAAATTTTACTTATTCACTGTGATTAATCGGCAAAGGTTGTAGAAATGGTCAGGCTTGCCTAGCAGTGTGTTGGGCGCTATCACGGCCGGGGTTGGGTCGTGACAAGGTGGTATCAGAGCCTAGGTTACTTGGTCTCGCGAGTCATGAGCCGGTTTAGTAGAGTCTCGTGGATCAGTACGGAGACGTCTGTACTTATCCTCGAGAGGCTGCAGAACCTTTAGGAAAACTTCACATTCTTGAATTCTTATCGTGCGTCCTTGATTCAGCTTGAAAAGAAACTCTTGAAATTCCTTCCACATGTTTGTACGCGCGCATGAGCGCTCAATATCAGATGTGCCTTGATGGCTTGTGATTTCTCGATCGAGGGGCGAGATGTAATCTCTGTGAGTTTATGTTGGGCCAGTCTGGAGGACTTGAGGCCGGATCTTTTCCTATGGCTTGAGCACCGAGGTGCTGATTGTGTGAGCAAGTGTTTCGAACATATATGTTCGGCATTGCCCCTATTAGTGGGAGTGACGGCTGGTTAGCTACGTCTCCTAGTTGGGGAGTGAAGTGCATTTCATGTGGCGGTATGAGTCCAGACTCAGGAACACTAAGAGGCCGTGTAATGTGTATGGCGATGGAAGGTATACGGAAATGTTAAATTGAGGCGAAGCAGGTGGGTTATCTCCTGCGGGGTGTTATTAAGTGGTATGATCCTTACATGTATGTTAGAAGGTCTCAGGTGTAATTGAAGGGTACGTGTTGAAATTTCAGATTTCGGATTGCTTAAGAGAGTGGGCTTCACTATTGCAGGGTTGAATGCGAGATTTGCAGAAGAGTTAATCTCACTATGAAGGATTGAGTTTAATCTCACTATGGTATTAAGGCAGCAATAGAGTACATGCGTTATGAGTTGTTGGGAGTGTTTGATCCATGGCTTCGAGCCAAGTTGGGGAGTTCACTATTGATTAGCTAATTGTACGGTTATGTGCTATGTTGGTTCCGGTTTGAGGAATGCTGGCGAATCAGTTCTGGTTGCAGAAATTGAGCCGAGGATGGCACGAGTGAAGAAAATTGTTTGACAAAGGTTATGTGGTGCGTCGTAGATGTGTGAGAATCACAGGATGTCTTGAGCTGTTGTTGGTAAACAATACTCGGTGCATAGAGCAGGAAGATGCTTGCTTGTATTGTGATGAGGTCATATCATGCGGTGTCAGAGTGCTAACGAGGCACGGGTGGTTATGTTCATTTGATCAGGATAAATGCAGTTAAATAGAGTAAATGACTCTCGAGAATGGTACTAATGTGGTTGAGATTCTACATATGACAATTGGGCATCTTAAATTTGTATACGTGATTAGAAACTGAGTCTCCATTGGGAGAGGTCAAGATGTGTAATTTTTCAATATCAATTGTGGGCTTCTATGTAGCACTATCAGGAAGGTGCAGGTAATGGCTCGGAATTCTTAGAATATTTTATGATGTTTTGACTTGCGATGTAGCAGTTGGAAGGTACGAAATGGTTCGTGGGATGTGAGACAACATGGTCTCGTGATTCAAAGTCACTCGGGATGAGTGCTGATGGATGGTGTTATATGTTGAATGCAGTTACCTTTATTCCTAAGGAATCGGGGTAAGTCGAAAGAAGATGGATTGGTTAGCCATTTATCTGATAGCATATTGGTGGTAGAGATCAATTCTTCAGCATGATCAAGTTTCGCGTGTGATTTGTGGCGGTACAGGTGAGGCCTTTCGTCCATCGTAGTTGATGCTATTCAAGAGTAATCCATTGTTATGGGCCTGTTACATGTAGGCGGATCCCGAAAGGGTTATGGTGGGTTAGACCACTACTTAGACATTTGCATATTCTACGGTTATGAGAATTCACCTGTGTGTTGCTATGGTTCTCCTGAAGTGAGTTAAGTGGAAATTTTTATATGATGAAGTGTTAATCTAATAGTGGTTCCGAAGCTTTGATGAAAAGTGTGTCCTATCGTATGTTGGCATGTTGGGTGTAATGAGTGGTTTGGAATTTGAAGTGAAGATAGAGGTAACCGTTCGGTATGGACAAGGATGTCACGAGCTCGGATGAGCAGGGAAGTAGTTTCGACGTTTAAGGTAAGTCAGTATTGCCTTCAGCGTCACCTGAAAATGGTGTTTTGTGAAAAGGCTTTGCATCCTGGTTAATAATTCTTGGTCGCTTTTCAGCGTTAGTGCGGCCGATGGTTTGGAGGTATGACCCAGTTATCTGTAATGGTAGGTTGTGGGAGGGTGTCCCACAGGAAGAGTGTGTAAGTATGGCAGTTAGTCACTTGATTGATTGAAGACTTGAACCAAGTATGAAGGTTGTGTTAATATCGTTGAATTGAGAATATATGCCCGGAGGGCACTCAGTCTATTGAGTTGTGGACTACGGATGATTCCTCCGACTTTGATGGATGTTCTTATGTGTTACGAGCGGAAGATGAGTTGTTAGGGACCTTTGAAAGGTAATTAACCTAGTTCAGTGTGATCAGAATCGGCTTGAGGTCGATGGATGGATTCAAATGTGAATATGGGCTCTATGTCAGGCCAAACAGGTTCATTTCAGTGATGCGCTCCTTATGGAGGAGTCAGGGTGTTATTTCGTTGTCGGATGTTTTATGCAGTGATACACTGCGCCGTGTGAGTTGTGAGACGGTTTGAGAAAATGCTTATGTGTTGAGGATCCACGTAGAAATGATGTTTATGAGCAAAATGGCTCTCGATATTCAGATTGTATATCGCTCCTCAGTTGAGCTTGAGTTTTGGTAGCTTATAGCGCTATATGTCCCCTCAGGGACGGTATTATGCACTTAGCGTGCTTGTGACCGAAATTCGGTATTTTATATTAATGAGCAATTTAGCTCGATGTACACCTCCTTAGGTGAGTGTTATGTGTGGATTGGGTGGCACGCCGCCATGAGTGTGTTATTTGGATCGGGTTGCGCGCCGCAACAGTGTGACATTGAGCATAGTTTCCCAGATGCTATTTTTTTTGTATGCCTTACTTCCTATTTTCTAAGGAGAGCACGTATTAGTGCGTGAGCTAGGCAGTTCCTTCCAGAGTTCGTCTTCCTTTTTGTACCGCGATTTAATCGGTAGCCTATCAGCACCTTGTGGCATCATACGAGACTTTTGATTATGTACGGGGTAGCTCATTGCCTAAGCGGTTCGTACTAGATGAGGTCACGCATTGGGACGAAGTTATGTGGAGGTATGATACTGCGAGTAGATTTGTGTGTTCTGTCTCTATGATAGGAGACGGGCTCTCAGTTTTGTGTTGTGATGGTATTGGAGGGCTTGAAGTACAACTCTTTCATTTGAGCCATTTTCATGATTTGGGTATGTTCGAACTGTTGCTTATTGGTGCGCGTATTGTGCGAGTTGTGGCTTAGTCCTGTACTAATGTGTAATGTCACCAGAGTGGTGTGTTGATTAGATGAGATCGTTGGGATCTTTAATGAGTACGAGCAGATTCGATTTCAGTATGTTGGAAGGATAATATTGAGCTTCGACTCAGAAATTTGATATAGGATTTGCCAAATGAGAAGTGGTTTGATGAATGGTTGATCTGAGAAATGGTAATGGTTTACTACGTGTTTTAGTTATCAGTTGCAGTATATGTAAAAGTATTGGAAGGAAACTTGAGTTGATAGGAGGTTTTCTACCGGTATTCGGGTGTTGTGGGCAACTGCTGTGAATAGAAGTTATCATTTCGAGTGTTTGGGTTATGTAGTATATCATATGATTGCACCTGAGGTTGCAGGATGGGATATTATAGTTGGTTCGGGCTTATTCTGAGTGTAGATGTGAGGTTCTGATCTTGTGTATGATTTCGGGAAGTGCAATGTAGTTATATGGTTTATGGACTAGATAGATTGTGGAATTTCAGCAATGTTGTGTTATCGGACCTATGTGAGATAGGGCGACATGGGATCACCCCCGGGTATATGCTTGGTAAGGTCATTCAGCTATTGGTTGGCTTCTAGGACAACTCTGGGTACGCTCGAGGGCGAGCATTTGTTTAAGTTGGGGAGGATGTGACGACCCGACCCGTCGTCTCATGAGAAACCGCTCCGTTGCCCCCATTTCCTGCTTCGTTATGCTTCATTATTAGTGTCTCATGTGAACGAGTTGAATTGGGTTGATTTTTGGAAGGAAATGAAACACTTAGTCTCTTTAAGGAAGGCTTGTTTTGGAAAAAGTTAACCGGATGTTGACCTATGAGTTGGAGGGCTCGGATGTGGATTCCGACTATTCGGTTAGCTTCGGGGGATGATCTGTGACTTAGGAGTGTGATCGGAAGTGATTTTGGAAGTCCGGTGTAGAATTAGGCTTGAATTGGCGAAGTTAGTAGTTTGGCGAATTCCGGTTGATAGGTGAGATTTTGATCCGAGGGTCGGAATGGAATTCCGAGAGTTGTTGTAGCTTCGTTAGGTAATTTGGGATATGCGTGCAAAATTTCAGTTGATTCGGAGGTGTTTTGGTCGGGTTTTTGATCGAATGCAAGTTTCGGAAGATTTGGATGAACTTAGGCTTGAATTTGATGAAATTTGATGGTTTAGGTGTTATTTGTGGTGTTTTGATGATTCGAGCAAGTTTGAATAAGGTGTTGGATCATACTTGTGTTTTTGGTTGAGGTCCCGGGGGCCTCGGGGTGAGTTCGGATGGTTAAACGGAGAGTTTCAGAATTTTTGCATGGTTAAGGTCTGCTGGTATCTGGTATTTTCGCACCTGCAGTTATGGGACCGCAGGTGCGGTCACGCAGAAGCGGAGGTGAGTGTCGCAGAAGCGGAAATGTTGGAGTTGGGTTGGACCGCAGATGCGAATAGGGAGCCGCACCTGCGGAGCCGCAGATGCGGCTGGGTGATCGCAGATGCGGCCAGGGGCTTTAATTGAGATATTTGCAGGAGCGGACATTGGACCGTAGGAGCGGACGCTGCAGAAGCGAGATAGTGACCGCAGATGCGGTTTTGCCTAGGCAGATTTATTTTATTTCATCTTCGCGAAATTTCATAAGGGTTCATATTTTCACTTCGGACTTGGAGAGTTTTTGGGCAATTTTGAAGAGGGTTTCAAGGACTTCGATCAGGTAAGAATTCTTGGACTTAGAACACGATTTTATCATGCAAATACATGAATTTAGACTGAAAAATCAAGGAAGTAAAGGTTAAAAATGGAGGTTAGGGCTTGAAACCTAAGAGAATAAAAATGGGAATTTGAGGGGTCATTTGGACTCCGATTTTGGTGTTCTTTATATGTATAGACTCGTGGCGAAATAAGGAATCCGTTGATGGTAAATTTACTGCTTTTCAAGGTGTGGGCCCAGGGCTCGGGTTTTTGCTAATTTCGGGAATTTAACTATTTTTCGATTGTTTTCGATTGGGTATTGTCCATTAGCATATTGTGACGTATTCGTTGTGGTTTTGGTCAGATTCGACGCACGAGGAGGTTAATTCGAAAGGCAAGGGCATAGCAAGCTAGGACTTTGGCCAGCTTGAGGTTAGTAATAAATGTAAATGCTGTGTTGAGGGTTTGAGACCCCGAATTTGCACAACGTAGTGCTATGTGAGGTGACTTGCATGCCGGATAACGGGCGTGGGGTAGAGCACCGTCGGGGATTGTGACTTGGTCCGTCCCGCTTAATAAAATTACTACCTAATTGATTGTAGTTTTGCGATATCCTTATAAAAATGGATTAATTGTCATAATTGGGCTTCATGCCAACTACTTGAATCCTTCAGGGATTATTTTTACTGGTTTCTTACCATATTTCTAGATATTGAACTCAGTCCTGGTATTTAACACTGTTTTGTAAACTCAGCCATTTTTCTAAAAGTAGAAACTAAAGTAATATTTTTAATGAAGTTTGGGCTGAATATTTTTATATTATTATGCCGAAAGGCTTATGTGATTTTGGACTGAGTATGGGATCGGACTGCACGCTGCAGTGGTATGATAATGATATCGATATGAGGCCAAGGGCCTGATTGATGCCACGAGATGGCTTTATTGCGCTTGGGCCGTAAGGGGCCCCTCCCGGAGTCTGCACACCCCCAGTGAGCGCCGTCGACGTTAAATAAATGGAACGGGATGCACGGCGTAGCGGGGTACTGGAGAGTACCGGTTCATGTGTTGCATTGCATATTTAATTGTCATTTATTCTTAATCTGATGCGATTTTATTATAATTGTTTTCAATGTTTACTGTATTATGCTATTGGTTCACGTTGTTGTATTTATAGCTTTGCTTTGTGTTTATTTAGGATTTCTTATCCTCAGACTTTATTTATATTTATTACTTTCTGAGTTGGAAGTACTCACAATACTCCCTGCACCTTGTGTGCAGATTCAGGTGCAACCACTGAGGCTGAGTGAGATCTTCTCCGCCTAGCATCACATTCGGGAGATTCAAGGTAGCTGCAAAATGGCGTTCGCAGTCCTGATCTTCCTTCTATTTTATTTATTTATTTTCCACATTTCTAGAAAAATATTATGTAGTAGGTTAATAGTCATGCATTAGAGGCTCAGACTTGTGACACCAGATTCTGTGGGCTGGTTAGTATTTTATATTTTGGGTTTTCGAATGTTAGCATCAAATTCAGGATTTCACATTTAACTTGGTATTTTAGTTGTGAAAAATTTACTTATTCACTGTGATTAATCGGCAAAGGTTGTAGAAATGGTCGGGCTTGCCTAGAAGTGTGTTGGGCGCCATCACGACCGGGGTTGGGTCTTGACATTTCTGCTCAGCCTAAGTTCTTCCAGGTATGTTAAGGCTATCATTTCTTTCTTTTTGGCATGATCTATATGACACAAGCGAAACGAGCAAATGCACAACTTCCATAAATTACTCTATTCGTAGAAATGCTAAAGATGTGTATATTCTTATTCTCCCATGTGTCATATTATTGTATCATTTGTTCATAAGTCTCAGAAAAATACGTAAGTTGATAAAGTTTATTTCATGAGATTAATTAAAGACATAATGATCTTATGACACTCCGAGAAACACATTTCTCTTTTATCATGTACACCTACACAAAGACCTTTTTCTTTTAAGTATAATATAATTGCTCAAGAATAGATAAACTGTAGCATTACAAAGATGCAAGGGGCATACAGTCGGAGGAACATGACAAACTACTCACAATATCCCTAAGCTAAGACTAAGTTCACAATGGTATTTCAATCATGGCACATGCCATACACCTTGAATCCCTAAGCATAGTGGTAAATATTGTCCTAAGCAAACACTTCAAAGGGATTTGCTTATTTTGAAAGGCTCTGTTCTTACTTTCTAAACAAAATGCAGACGCTTCAATAGTCAGTCTCAACAAGTCAATTACATATAAGTCTTCACAAACATGCTCAACTTTGGTTTTAGTCACATAAACTTGTCTGCATTTTTACTTCAATATATGGTTTTCAAATCTGTTCATGTAGTCACACCGACTCCGAAAGATTTTATTGACGTACTTCATATGCATTTCATGCATTTATACATGCGCATTGACCCATGACCAGACGACATTATATACGTATATATATATATATATATATATATATATTACGGCGTTATATACGTACCACCACATGCTCAGCTAGTATACGATGATGATTTTGCCCACAGTGG